>NC_043959.1:22707455-23007455 GCF_902148855.1 Sphaeramia orbicularis | reverse complement strand
TGCCACTGTGGCCATAATGCAGCTGCGTGAAGCTCCGCTTCACACAATGCATGTTGTGACAAATTCCCAAAAATGCCTGAGAGACCTATGGGCTCTGTTTGTAAACAAATGGATCGTTTATGGTGGAGTACACTTCTGAATTGTTCACCATAAGGGAAGAGATATTCAGGTGCGTAACAATGGAAAGACTTACGGATTCATGATACTTAGGCTATAACTGGGGTTTTACAGATTTGATGAAAAATTGGTGATGAAAGTCATATGCAGCTTTAAGTCTCTCACTTTGCCCATGATGATTCCCTAAAATTCTGCTTATGTCTGTAGAAATAATATAGATGAGTATTTATAGAGTCATATGGTTCATCTCCATGGATATACTGTAATTTCTGGTCTATAAGCTGCTACTTTTTTCCACACACTGTGAACCCGCAGCTCAGAAATGATGCAGCTAATTTATGTTTTCTGGGCTAACGATCAATCCGGCTGTCGAAGAAGGAAATAGAGTTGCTGCACGTAAGCTTGGCATCAATGAATTGATGGTGAGATGTTGGAGACGGGGTGGGTGGTGCCAATAGTCCGGAAAGTACGGCTATGCAGAAAAGTGTGTTGAAGCAAACAAAATGGTAGTAGTTGTTCTTAATCTGGCTGTGTTTTCATATTATATAATCTGATTTTGGTGCCATCCGTGGCTCTGGTGTCTCTCAGCTCTCAACATCCAAACTAAACGGACTGAGGTTCAGGCCAGGACACAGTGGGATTTCCAGGCTCAGAACCTGCCATCACAAACCCTTAGCTCTCACCGTTAGTCTCCTTTCTTTCAAAGCTCTCTGCCTCTTTTTCTTCTCACTTTCTATCCCAGCCAAGTCTCCACTCCAATCTGTTTTTCTGGGTGGGAATAATCATCTAGACTTGAAAAAGTTTGACAGCAGCTGGAGAAGTTAAAAGAACTTTCCCCACGGTTACAAATGTTTGTTTTACACATGCACGAAGCTTTCAATATTTGCCGCCACAGTCATTACAGCGTAAGCAGCAGTAGAGATGAATTTCCTGAATAATTGATGCAGACTTGATCAGACATAAGGAGGAATTCACGGCACTACTGCTTTAAAAAGGGACTTTACATTCTGTCCACTGCAGCCACTTAGAGTGTGTGTGACGGCCTGAATATTGTCTTTTTAGTGTAAATCCCAAAGAGTCAGAACTATCAGTCTGTTTTCCAAAAGTTTTTTTTTTTTTTTTTTTTTTTAAATTTGTTTTGGATTTTCTTCTGACTCTTGCCTTTTTATTTTAATCCTGTCTTTGGAAATGCACAGAATTACAGGGCACTCACAGAAATAATCTGAAGTTTAAAATTTCAACCTTAGTGTGTTATTGTAGGTCATAAGACTTTATTACTTTTGTGGAATTTTTCAAATTTTTTGTGGTGTAGAAAATCAAGGTCAATGAAGTTACGATGTATATATATATATATATATATATATATATATATATATATATATATATAGGATTAACAGCAACATCAGTTAATATGCTTTATTATTTTTTGGCTAGATCAAATGACGTAAACAGATAATAACCCTCTGGTATCTGCATGAGCATATTACGCACACTTTGCCCTTGGTGTTATAAAAGGTTGTATTATTTTTCATAATTTGTATTAGGTTACAATTCAAAAGTTGTTCATTTTTGCATGATTTTTTACAATCTGCCCAAGCCACTAAAATCAACACATTGTAAATAATAGAAAATTACTACACTAGTGAGTAAAAAATGCACCTTGACACATTTGAGCTGTTAACAGTGTTACTTCCTGCTTCTCTATGCTGTTTTTATTTCCGCCTTTAACAAAGACATCTTCATTATAATGTCACAGTTCTGTGTAAAAAGTTCTAATCCAACATTCTGTTTGTTGGTTTGTTAAAGTTCTAATGTGCACATATGCATCTGTCTTTGTGTTTAGATCCAATCTGATATATGTGAAGTATGAATTGCAGGAAAAACTACAGTTTCAGGGTAAAAACAGCTTCTATAAATTAAAATGGTCGTATTTAGTGTGACCTCCCTTTCCACTTAACGTGTTTTTAACCCTTTTGTTCAGACAATAGGAGATTTATGCCATTAATTTTCTGATATTTTATACCGCCCAACCAGTCCATATGTGTTTTGTGGATCTGGAGAAGGCGTTCGACCGTGTCCCTCGTGGTATCCTGTGGGGGGTGCTTCGGGAGTATGGGGTCCGGGGCCCATTGTTAAGGGCAGTCCGATCCTTGTATGACCGAAGCAGGAGCCTGGTTCGCATAACCGGCAGTAAGTCAGACCTGTTCCAGGTGCATGTTGGACTCCGGCAGGGCTGCCCTTTGTCACCGGTTCTGTTCATTATTTTAATGGACAGAATTTCTAGGCGCAGCCAGGGGCCGGAGGGGGTCAGGTTTGGGGACCACAGGATTCCGTCTCTGCTTTTTGCAGATGACGTTGTCCTGTTGGCCTCATCGAACCTGGACCTTCAGCGTGCCCTGGGGCGGTTTGCAGCCGAGTGTGAAGCGAGCGGGATGAGGATCAGCACCTCCAAATCCGAGGCCATGGTTCTCAACTGGAAAAAGGTGGTCTGCCCTCTCCAGGTTGGTGGGGAGTCTTTGCCCCAAGTGGAGGAGTTTAAGTATTTTGGGGTCTTGTTCACGAGTGAGGGAAGGATGGAGCGTGAGATTGACAGACGGATCGGTGCAGCGTCTGCAGTGATGCAGTCACTGTATCGGTCTCTCATGGTGAAGAAGGAGCTGAGCTGAGAGGCGAAGCTCTCGATTTACCGGTTAATCTACGTTCCTACCCTCACCTATGGTCATGACCGAAAGGACAAGATCCCGGATACAAGCGGTCGAAATGAGTTTCCTCCACAGGGTGGCTGGGCGCACCCTTAGGGATAGGTGAGGAGCTCAGTCACCAGGGAGGAGCTTGGAGTAGAGCCGCTGCTCCTCCGCATCGAGAGGGGCCAGCTGAGGTGGCTCGGGCATCTGTTTCGGATGCCTCCTGGACGCCTCCCTGGGGAGGTGTTCCGGGCATGTCCCACTGGGAGGAGACCTCGGGGAAGACCCAGGACACGTTGGAGAGACTATGTCTCTCAGCTGGCCTGGGAACGCCTCGGGGTCCCCCCAGAAGAGCTGGAGGAGGTGTCTGGGGAGAGGGAGGTCTGGGCGTCCCTGCTTAGACTGTTACCCCCGCGACCTGGCCCCGGATAAAGCGGAAGATAATGGATGGATGGATGGATGGATGGATGGATGGATGGATGGATGGATATTTTATACCAGGTTTCATTCAAAACATGTTAGATGTTTCTAATTGTGCTGTTTCTTGTCATGGGGTCAGAGGTCACAGTAAAGAGTGACTTTTTTTTTAAGGCTGTGCACATGTTTCCTGTATTCTCTTGAATGTGAAGAAAAGAAAATGAGAATTAAATATGTATGTTCACTTCAACCTTTAAAAAACAACAAAGCTAAAGGTGGACTACAATTTTTGCACAGCAGTGTAAAAAATAAAAAAATTTTTTTATATATATATATATATATATATATATATATATATATATATATATATATATATATATAATAGTTCATATTTTAAAGTTTGTTTCTTATCTTTGCATTCCTACACATGGATCAGTTCAGTGTATGGAATCACACATCACCAGGACTGAGATGGTTCCTGTTGAAAAGCTGCAGGAACATTTCTACAAAACTATTAATTTACTAAATGCATTTACATGTGTATTTTCATCATATGCCAGTCCCTCCAGGAATTTGCGATGTTGCGATCGCAACTATTAACGCAAATTCAACCAATCACCGCAAATTCTGCCTGGCGCGGCAATTTCATCCAATCACCGTGAATTTTCCGCAAATTTGACGAATCACCTTAGCCCCCTTTCGCCCACCCCTGTCTACGTGACATGTGCGTCATCACATTCACTTCCTTGTTGATATTTGAGAAGATGAAGACATGTACAATTCAAAATACTCACATTTACCGACAAATATCACTGCCAAAGTTTGTGCAAGTCAGTTTCCAGATGTGTTACACAAAATTAGAAGTATACTGTTCTGCACTGCCTGTAATATTGTGGTGGAAAACGAACGAAAGTGGCCGCTCCACAGACACTTTTCAACCGCAAAACGTGCAAGAGAACGGCTGAAACTGGAAGAGGAAAGATGAGACAAGTCCCAATGACAGAGGCTGTTGGATCCAGAACAACAGCAGGAGCTGAAAGGGTCAGGGTTAGTGCAGATCTACTCTATACTCTACTCTAAGGCAATAGAAGAGAAGAAGAAAGAACCTGTGGAGGCATGCTTTCCTTTCTGTGTAGTGTGTGTGTGCTTGAGGGAGTGCAAGTGTAAGTCTGTGTGTGGAGTTAAAAAACGAGTTCCAAACGAAAATAGTCATTAGACTTGGTGTTAATATTAATGTTTACTCTTATGTGTTAGATAGAAAGCAACCCAAGTTTGGCTGCACTGTGTGCCTGTCTGTGTGTGTGTATGTGTGTCTTTGTGTGTGCATGTATGTGTATGTGTGTGCATGTGTGTCTCTGTGTGTGCATGTAACCCATCGAACCCTAATCCTAAATATACTACTATATCATTAAGGAAGCAAAAGTCATGTGTTGTGTTGTATAAATGTGAGATGGAGGTGGGATTTAATAAGTTTTCTTCTTCCCACTCCTTTTTGAGCAGCACATATTGAATTTATTTTGTTATTACTGGTGTACATGGCAATGGTTATTTTTGTCTTGATCATCTTTACTAATATTAGTTCCTTATACAAAAAAAAAATGTTTAATTTTTTTCTTCTGATCAAAACAAATAAATGAATGAAAAACAGCCTGTTTTGTTTAAAATCATTGCTTCCTGGTGCTTTTTAAGGCTAAAAACTCAAAAAAGACTGTTCTAGCTATTTTGCAAATGCCCATGTTCCTGTGACTTTAATAAAAGAAGCCTCAAATCATCACAACTTTCACCTCAATTTTTTGGAAAAGCTGCCGCAACAATAAAAAAAAAAACAAAAAAAACCCCGCGAAATCCTGGAGGGACTGATATGTTCTATATCTGTATGTAAATGTTGTATGTCAATTATTGAAACAAGCTCATATATGTCAGTGTTGGTAACAGCTCTGTGTGAGTTTAATGTGCGAACAATCACAATCTGACTCTGAGCAGACACGCTTTGATGTGGAAATGTTTCAGCTAATCATGCAGTGGCGTTCAGTCATATACATGAAAAGAAGCTTAAAGACAATGTTTTCTGAGGTTTAAAATGAGTTGGAGTTAAGACTTTTATCTACATTTAACTTTTTTTTTTTTTTTTTTTTTATCTATAGAGGTATATAACCCGCCACATCCTCCACATACAGGTCCATCGCGTTACTTGTAGAAGCACGTCTCCAGTCAGCTGATGATGCTGTTAGTGTGGTTTGGTTCAAAAAGGTTGAGAAACTCTGGTGTGGACTGAAGGCCGAGGGTTTTCAAGTGCACTCATGTTATGTTAACCCTTTCATGCATAGTGGTCACTACAGTGGACAGCTATTCTACAGAAGTTCTCTTGTTTATTCATGGATTTTGTTGTTCTTTTTTTTTTTTTTTTTTTTTTTAACAGTGGACAGCTATTCTACAGCTGTTCTTTTGTATATTCATGTATTTTTTTTTTTTTTTTTAACACATATCTGTATTAACCCTTTCATGCATAGTGGTCACTACAGTGGACAGCTATTCTACAGAAGTTCTCTTGTATATTCATCGATTTTGTTGTTTTAGTTCCATATCAGTCAACACATAGGACGCTCTTGCATCATCTCATACACTGACATTCATACCATTACTGTAACTTTGCTGTTCATGATCTACAGTGACATGTTTTAGTGTAAATCCATTGCTAACTGTTATGAGATTGTAATGAACAGATATTTTTTAAGTTTCTTTTTTTTTTTTTTTTTTTTGCATATTATGTCCATGAAGTGAATAATAACTAGTATTAGAGTATGTCTGAATGTGAGAAAACATCTGATTAGCAGCATTAAAAAAAATTTATTGCATAGTTTTCCATATCATTTTCTGATATTAGGTTTTAAATACATGTTTCTTTGCTTCAGAAATTAAATACATGATGTCCAGCTGAGTGGACATTTTTGTAACTTTTTGTAAAAAAAAAAAATCAATCACATTGTTGTTTTTATATCTAAAGAGGAATAAAAACACTCTGGAAAAATATCTTGACTAAGGTTCATTCATAATTCATGCATGACAGGGTTAATGTATGTGGAAATGACCAAAAATAGTCACTTGCCCGAAAAAGGGTTAAGAAGGTATAGTTGTTCCAGTCGGTGATACTGTTACTTGAACTGTAACATTAGACTTTCCAGTGTATTATGTATGTAAATTCAATGTATACTGTGATAATGGCCAATACAAACACTTAGAGGTGAATAAAAGAATTACTCTTATTTTATTATTTATCTCCAACCACCGAGTATAATTGCTGAGTTTCAGGAATGGGGCTTTTTCTGGGTTATGAGCTCCAGGAACCCAGTCCTCTAAACTGTAGCATTTTAAAAGCAGGCAAAGTCCTAAAAATGTCCCTCATTCTGGAAACGAAAACCCAATTAAAGAGGCATATGTATGAGGTTAAGAGCATAGTGATCTGTGGTGACAGAAAAACACCACCTTACAGCCGACTTTATAATTAGCACATTGTATCGGTAAAAGTCGAAGCGGTGCAGGTGTTTTATTCTCACCAGCCTCTGGACAGCGTTCACACATCAGCAGAGGAGGGTGTTAATGAGGATAAATTTAAATTCCACTATAGGTCCCATGAAGAAAACCTCATTCTACTATTTGATATATTCAGCAGCTGAAAATTAATCTAAGAGATAATGAGTTGTTAATCACCACGGCAGAGGGAGTTTAATCTATCCTACAGTAAAAGGACTGTTCACCTCGAGTTCCCCAGAGAAACACAGCCTTTTGATGGTGGTTTTCTCAGCTCTACAACAGGCTGCTTCTTTTTTCCTGCAGTGAAAAGCCCACTGCAATGAGATGGATCATTTAAGGACCAAAATTATACAGTCATCTAAGTGTTAGCCTCTTCTTTTTCTATGAGTTGATCAAAGTTTCTCATAATACCATTCCATAAACATATTTCATGCAGATTTGAGGTTTTGCATTGGTTTATGGAACTTTTTATGCTGATGTTTATGCACTTACTTTAGGTCTGGGGTGTCACGTACATATGAATCAGTGGTTTTGGTTTGTTTTTGTACGTTAGTTTGTTAACACTTTAGCAGCAAAACTATTGGTTGAATTCATACCAAATGTGGTTTATAGATTGCCAGAGACCCAGAATAGATCTCATTACATTTTGGGAACAATAGGTCAGTTACATTCTTTTATGAATTAAAAAAAATATTCCCCATTTACTTATAATGGGCGAAATTTCAAATGTCTGTAGTAGGAAAACTATAGGGTGAATTCATACCAACTGGGTTTATAGGTTGCCAGTGATGCAGAATAGATGTCATTAAATTTTAGGAAAAGTAGGTCAAAGTTTCTTTTTTTTTTTTTAGGAATTTTTAAAATCTTTTTTTTTCTCCCATTTACTTAAAATAGGCGAAATTTCAAATGTCTGTAGCAGCAAAATTATTGGGTGAATTCATACCAAATTGGGTTTATAGATTGCCAGTGACCCAGAATAGATCTCATTACATTTTGGGAACAATAGGTCAGTTACATTTTTTTATGAATTAAAAAAAAATTCCCCATTTACTTAAAATAGGTGAAATTTCAAATGTCTGTAGCAGCGGATTTACAACTCTGCCATCCTCTCCATCGTGCTCTATGGCTCAGAAACATGGCCCTTAAACAAGACTCTGGCTGCCAGAATAGAGGGCTCTGATAGCAGGGCTCTTAGAACCATCGAAAACATCAGGTGGCCCCAGCGGGGTTCCAACGAGGTGCTTCGAGCACGCACATGCCACCCCAAAGCATCCAGCCTGGCCGTGCAACGTCGCACCCGCTGGTTCGGTCATGTCCTCCACCTCCCTCCTGACCATCCAACAACAGCCATTCTTCAATTTGACCCAAAGGCCACAGGCTGGAAACGACCACGAGGCAAGCCCCGCACCCGATGGCTCGACGTCATTGCGGGCGACCTCCAACAACATGGAGTTACCATGGAGGATGCAGAGCAGCTGGCACAAGACCGCCAGCGATGGAAAACACTGGTTCACCTGGTCGGCTCAACGCACCGGGACGGGACACCCGCCCCATCGCAGGAGTCCTAGTAGTAGTAGTAGTAGCAAAATTATCGGGTGAATTCATACCAAATTGGGTTTATAGATTGCCAGTGACCCAGAATAGATCTCATTACATTTTGGGAACAATAGGTCAGTTACATTCTTTTATGAATTAAAAGAAATTTCCCCATTTACTTATAATGGGTGAAATTTCAAATGTCTGTAGCAGCAAAACTATAGGGTGAATTCATACCAACTGGGTTTATAGGTTGCCAGTGATGCAGAATAGATGTCATTAAATTTTAGGAAAAGTAGGTCAAAGTTTCAATTTTTTTAGGATTTTTTAATATCTTTTTTCTTCTCCCATTTACTTAAAAAAGGCAAAATTTCAAATGTCTGTAGCAGCAAAATTATTGGGTGAATTCATACCAAATTGGGTTTATAGATTGCCAGTGAAGCAGAATAGATCTCATTACATTTTGGGAATGGCAGGTCAAAGTTCAAATTTTTTCTGAATTTTTAAATTCTTTTTTTCCCCCCATTTACTTATAATGGATTACATTTCAAATGTCTGTAGCAGCAAAACTATTAGTTGAATCCATACCAAATTTGGTTTATAGATTGCCAGTGACCCAGAATAGATGTCATTACATTTTAGTAAAAGTAGGTCAAAGTTTCAGTTTTTTTTTTGAATTTATAAAATATTTTTTATTTATTATAATGGGTGAAATTTCACGTCTATAAAAACATCAATTTTATTTCAATTTTTTTCAAACTCGGCACATATGTAGACACAATTGATATGCTGACATCAGCACACAAATAGACATGATGACACCAGATGGATCGATGCCAAAATAAGCTACAGTATGTGTGAGGGGCGGGATTTTTTGTGCCTGGTACCACTTGTTTTATTTATTTATTTATTTTTTACACTAAAATAAAGATAAAAATCAGGGTTTCTCATTATTTCTATGTTATAAAAAATTTTGAGTTTGTATTTTCAGAGATAATTTCATTAAGTTTGTGAGTCATGGCTTTTTGAAGCTCCCCCAGTGGCCATTAGTGGTATTACAACTTGAAGATACTTACACATTGGCATCATTATGTGGCTGATGTCCTTGCCTCTTTGTTTTTGCAGCTTTTTTGTCTTGAAATTCTTCCTTTTATCATGATACTTAGGATGATATTAGCAGCAGGTAAGCTGTTTTGTTTATATATATACACACACATATATATATATATATATATATATATATATATATATATATATATATATATATATATATATATATATATGTGTGTGTGTGTGTGTGTGTGTGTGCAGTGATCCCTTGCCAATTTGCGCTTTAAGTTCCGCGATTTTAGTTTTTTGCGGATTTTTCAGAAATATTCATCAAAAAATAAATTCAGAAAAAAATCGCGGAAATTCCGCGAAAATCCACCCCACAGCAGACGAGAGGCCGCAGCTGCCAGAGAGAGAGAGAGACAGAGAGAGAGAGAGAGAGAGAGAGAGAGAATGTAGAAATGTCAGTTCATGCATGTACGTGTGTTCGTGTGTGTTGATGCTCGAGACCAAAGAGAGAGAGAGAGAGAGAGAGAGAGAGAAAACTGATTCGTTTCTTGTGCGTATGAGAGGAAAAGAGAGCTGGGAGTAGATGTGCGTGTGTTCGTGTGTACGTATACGATGGATAAGCGTCACGAATGAAGAGAGGAGAGTACGTATCAGCTGTTAGTACGTTTGCACGTGTGTGTGTGTTTTGTTTACTTTCTACATTCTTTTCTTTCAGATGCTTTACAGTACGTACATGTACATGTATCCGATCTATATGCATGTATACATGTACTAATCATTGTTTTCTTTTATATATATATCTCATTTATTTCATAATTATTACATTTGCAGTACTTATATACTATTTATAGATACATACATACATGTACCTAGGTCTAGGATAGGCTCGGGGACTCCGGCTCCAGTTCGCGGATTTTCGATTTTCGCGGGGGGTGCCGGTCCCCATTAACCGTGAAAAATAAGGGATCACTGTATATATATATATATATATATATATATATATATATATATATTTTTTTTTTTTTTTTTTTTTTTTTAAATATATATATATATACAGATATAATGTTATTTTTGTGTCCAATGCTGTTATCAGTCCTGTACCCCGGTTTTAAAATGTCATTTTAAAGTGAAAACTCATTGGAGTGAATGTACCCTCAGTTGTTGAACAAACTGAACCTGATTTTCCCAGCAGCCGGCTGAAAGGACACTTTTATTTGCATCGCTTTCTCAGACTTTATCTTCTGTCTCCTCTGTCAGACTAGTAGAATATAAATATGACCATAATTGTTCACACTTCAAAAGACTCTTTCTTTCTCACAGCCCAGAAACAGTTTTCTGCCTTCCAAAACTATTTATTTTTTTAATAAACATGTTCACAACAGATCAAAATTAGGCGACTGGAATGGCAACATGTAGGAGGAAAAGGGATATGGGTAGAAGGTGTAAATGTCTGTTTGTGTTTCAGTGTTTTCGAAATATCTGTGACTGAGTTAGATAAAAACACATGCTTTTAGTATTGAATATGGTATAATGATGATTATACATTACACCAGGAAGAGAGAGGAGGTTCTCCTGGATCATTTCTATGTGCAGTGTTGTTTGTTGGTAATTTTGTTTTCTTACAGCTGCTTATTATTAGCAGTGCTATTATTAAACTCTGCCTGTCTGTCTGTCTATCTAGTATAACATACTTTTTATTTTTTCTTACTCTTATTACTACTGTATTATTTATTTCCACTTTCTAATATACAATTGGTTGTTTTTCACTACGATTTTTATAGCTATTGTAATTACTATTTTCTTTCCTTTTTTTCTTGTAATATTTCTTATATGCAGGATGTGATTTGTCAAAAAAACAGAGGGGAGTATGTTTTTTTGTTTTGTTTTGGGTTTTTTTTTGGGGGGGGGGGGGCAGTCCGTAATTAATGTAACTAATGCTGGTGTGAAACTTTACATACTTTCAACGTCCAGCTCCCAGGTTCTATGCCTCTATTATACAGTGAATCTTCCACGAAATAGTCACAACTTCTAACCTGTATCCTCTATGATGAAAAAATACTTGACGCTGCCTTAAAGGTGGGGTGCAAGATGTTTTCCTGAAGCATTTTTTACTATATTGGTTAAAATCCCCTTCACACCCCGATTACAGCCCATTAATTAAATGCTCTAACAGAAAAATACTAAAATTTAAGTCACTTGTGGAACAGACAGGACTGAAAAAACACCATCCGATCATTTTAAGGTCCCAATCGAAATGATTGAATGGTGATATGTCTATCAAACTCAACTGCCATTTGTCCCTCCCCCCTCTGCGCGTACCCCTTTTCATGCATGAATCATGCATTCTCAGAGGCTTGAAGCTCTTGAACAAGAAACAAAGCCAGAGCCAGAGCTTGGCTATATTAGTTATATTAGGATGGAAAGTTCACCGGCAAACTGTTTTGTCACTAACATAAATCAGTAGGAAATGTAACGTTAGTCACATAGGTATGAACTGGGGCTGTTCTGTAAGAGCGGGGGTGTTGGGGGAGACTGAATGAGGTATGCATGGTTCTGTGTGACGGAGCCTCAGTCAGGGTTGGAGCTGGAGCCAGGGCCGTAGTTGGTGTCAGAGTCCGAGCCAGGGCCACATGGGGCCAGAGCTTCAGCTGGCGAATTGTTGCTGTGCAGCGCTTGTGAACCCTCGGGAACAAGCATTGCATGTGCCAGTACTCTGGAGGCGTGGCTTCGGAGGGATGTCTGAAAAAAGGGGTTTGGACTTTTGAATTGAGTATTTTCAAAATGTAGCGTACTCGAACCGTTTTTCTAAGATCTCGTAACCCACCTTTAATGCAAAATACCTATTTGACTTAACAAAACAACTTAAGTTACAACAAATCAGATATTTCAATAATGACGTGCAAAATAAAATTAACCCAAAAAATCATAATCACAATCATAAACTACTGTGTTGTCATAGCAACTTGATGACCTGAAACTATATCTGTTACACTTATGATGAAAAAATACTTGATGCTGCCTTAAAGAATTGAGTGAGAAAGTGAGAAAAACTCTCACTAACTGTATGTTTGTGGGTTTTAAAGTGTTAAATAGGCCCCAGTTATTTCCGATAACAGGGCAGCAAACACCTGCCACGAGACATGACAGTTGATTTCCTGGTGTGATCTGTGAAGTGGTGTGGAGTCTTATCAGGAGGCTGCCATTCCCAATGAGGGACGGGGCGCTTCTTTAATTACACTTAATCCAGGAAAATGTATCGAGTCATATCACATTCCTCACGCCGGGCGACTGAATCCGCTTGTCCGTTCGACGGGAGACGTGTTCAAACATGTCAGATGTCGCCGGTGTTTCTTTTCAACTGTCAGCCTGTTTACCCGAGCTGGATTCAGTTCGGACGGGGTGTCACAAAAATCCATTTTCAGAAAAAGGGGGGGGGGGGGGGGGGGGGGAAACAACATGAGTGAGGACAGGCAAATTTATCTTTTAATGGGGTGTAGGCCCCTCGGCTAAACGAGAGGGATGCACCATTAAGTGGGGATGTTAGAGAGGTGACATTCCTTGGCTCTATGACACTTTACGGGAAATTAAAAAGAAAATGTGGATGTTTATTGAATTAAAATGGCAACAGATAGATGTTTAAGTAAGAGGATGGAGGGATATGTGACACATGTTTGGATGAAAAAACAGAATAAGGTGTTCTAACCCTTTCATGCACGAATTATGAGAACCTTAATCAAATTTTTTTTTTCCTGAGTGTTTTTATTCCTCTTTAGGCATGAAAAAAACAATACGATTGAATTTTTTTTTCTGAAAAATAAATTAAAAAAAAAAAAAAAAACTTAAAAAAAGAAAGAAAAAAAAAAACCCCAAAAAATCTTATGAACCTATTTTTCATGAAGCTGCAAAAATATCCACTCAGCTGGACACCACACGTTTAATTTTTGACACACATAAACATGTATTTACTGATAAATTGTGTGAAAACTATGGGGAGGGCTTGTAATTCTGGGGTTTATGCTCAGGAGAGATCTACATAATGTTACCAATTCATGTCAGAAAAGATATGTAGTGTCTTAAAACTTTAATAAAGATATGTGCTTAAAAAAAAAAGAACTACAAAATCCATGAATACACAAGAGAACAGCTGTAGAATAGCTGTCCACTGTAGTGACCAGTATGCATGAAAGGGTTAAGTGCACTGGAGTTAGAATTACAGGAGTAGAGTTTAAGACATTGTGAAGAATTGTAAATAAGATAGTCTTACATGGTAGTAAAACCAGTTTAAGTCAATCTTCCAACTTAGAAGAGCTCTAGTTGTGTTTCCATTATTGCATTGGTTCATTCTTTATTTGGAAAAACAGGGAGATTGTACATTAGCTGATTTTCAGAGTTAGCTCAAAGGCTATGGGACCATTGAAGAAATAAAAATAAAGTAATATGACAGTATGACATGTACAACAGGAACATGACAGTACAGTACCCCGCCCAAAAAAACCCAACAACAAACAAATAAAAACAAAACAGGTATTTGTGTAATTCTCCAGTTGACGGAGCTGATGACGCTCTGAAATTGTGTGCTCTAAATTTGTACAATGTGCTAAAGCTAATTGCTAATGCTAGTGCTAGGTGCTGTGTGTATTATGGGTGAAATGCAGAGACTGAGGCCGTTTCTCAAAACACGTTCTTGTTTTTTCTTCCGTTCTCACGTTCTCATGAAACATCATCAGTCACAGCTCAAGAAATGTTCCGAATTGAAAGTTTGCATAAACCAAGAACGCATAGAATACCCTGATGTTGTTCTTGTCAGCTAGCTTAAACCAATAATGGGCGAAATTTCAAATGTCTGTAGCAGTAAAACTGTTGGTTGAATTTATACCAGTTGGGTTTATAGATTGCCACTGACCCAGAATACATGTCATTGCATTTTGGGAAAAGTAGCTAGCTCAATGTTTCAATTTTAATGAATTTTTAAAATATTTTTTTCTCCCGTTTACTTATAATAGGCGAAATTTCAAATGTCTAAAAATACATCAATTTTGTTTCAATTTTCTTCTGTACTGAAATGCTGAAATAAGCTACAATATGGGCGTTTTTATGGGCGGAGTTTGTTGTGCCTGGCACCACGTTTTTTTTTTTTTTTTACAGAGCACATATAACCTCCTCACATATAACAAAATACATGTATTTCCACATTCGGGGCATATTCCATAAAATACTCCTGTGCTGAACATGGCCTCCCCATGCCAACAGGTCAGTTTTAACTCCAAAAAATTGTACAAAATGTAATAAAATGCACATAATCGAAAGCATTAACACTCCAAGGAGAAACCACAGCTATTAATACATAAAATATATGCAAATCACATGATAATAAAATAGTCTGTAGGTACTGAATGATTTCTGTCAGTGTGATCAGGCAAAGAGCTTTTGATTTCCGTCATTTTCACACAAAAGCTTAACTTTGCACTAACTTTGTGACGGGAGAATAAAGCAAAAATTACCCAGCAACTACAACCAGTTCAATGAAAACAGGTAATCCAGAATCAGAAAGACTTTTATCCCTGTGGGAAACTGCACTAGTAGACAAAAGCACATTGCATACGATTATGGCACAGTAAAAGCATTTACTGTGGGGGCAGTGAAAGGTTTGATGTCAGGAAGGAATTAATCTATGGCTAAATGTGCTTCTCGGTCCAAGCACAAAACTTACATCCAATTATGTAGTTATTATGGAGGAGGTGGTGAAAATGTTCCCTACCTACACTGTGGCGTAAATTACACTTACTGAGCAGGACATGTAGAATATATAATCATTCCACCTCCACTGGAGAAACACTGTTTGAATTAGGTTTTAGTAGGTTTCACTAAGACAGTGTTTGGTTTGATCAGACAAATTGCTGGACTAACAACCTGCCTACTTAATTTTTTCCAATTTTTTATTAGTATGGGTATTATTAGTGTTATGAAATAGAGTATATTTTTGTATTGTTTATATGGGTATTAGTGTTATGAAATGGGGAGAGTTTATTTTTGTGTTTTTTATATGGGTATTAGTGTTATGAAATATACAGAGTTTATTTTTGTATTTTTGAAATGGGTATTAGTGTTTTGAAATAGAGTTTATTTTTGTTTGTTTTTTTTATATGGGTATTAGTGTTATGAAATGGACAGTTTATTTTTGTATTTTTTATATGGGTATCATTGTTATGAAATAGACAGAGTTTATTTTTGTATTTTTTATATGTGTATTGTTATGAATTGGACATAGTTTATTTTTGTATTTTTTATTTGGGTATTATTGTTATGAAATAGACAGAGTTAATTTTTGTTTTGTTTTTTTTGTATGTGTATTGTTATGAATTGGACATAGTTTATTTTAGTATTTTTTATACGGGTATTATTGTCATGAAATAGACGGAGTTTATTTTTGTTTTTTTATATGGGTATTAGTGTTATGAAATTGACAGTTTATTTTTGTATTTTTTATATGGGTATTATTGTTATGAAAAAGACAGAGTTTTTTTTTTTTTATATATAGGTATTAGTGTTATGAAATAGACAGTTTATTTTTGTATTTTTTATATGGGTATTATTGTTATGAAATAGACAGAGTTAATTTTAGTTTTGTTTTTTTAATATGTGTATTGTTATGAATTGGACATAGTTTATTTTTGTATTTTTTATATGGGTATTGTTGTTATGAAATAGACAGAGTTAATTTTTGTTTTGTTTTTTTTGTATGTGTATTGTTATGAATTGGACATAGTTTATTTTAGTATTTTTTATATGGGTATTATTGTCATGAAATAGACAGAGTTTATTTTTGTTTTTTTATATGGGTATTAGTGTTATGAAATTGACAGTTTATTTTTGTATTTTTTATATGGGTATTATTGTTATGAAAAAGACAGAGTTTATTTTTGTTTTTTTATATAGGTATTAGTGTTATGAAATAGACAGAGTTTATTTTTGTATTTTTTATATGGGTATTATTGTTATGAAATAGACAGAGTTAATTTTAGTTTTGTTTTTTTAACATGTGTATTGTTATGAATTGGACATAGTTTATTTTTGTATTTTTACATGGGTATTATTGTTATGAAATGGACAAAGTATATATATTTTTTTTTTTTTTACATGGGTATTGTTATGAATTGGACATATATTACTGCTAAGAAATGGACACTTTATTTTTGTGCATTATTGTATGGGATGAATAGTTTACTTTTGTTTTTGATATGTGTATTATTGTCATGAAAAGGACAGAGTTTATTTTTGTTTTTGATATGTGCACTATTACTGCTACGAAAAGGACAGAGTTTACTTTAAAGTGTAATGCTGCTGCAAAATGAACGGTCTATCCTTGATATATACAGCAATTTTTTGTTCTGTGTAGGAATTTAGGGTACGATGAAGGATGGGGTAAGGAGGCAGGAGATTATAAATTAAACTTTGTCCCGCTCCTTTTCAAATGTTGGACTTTCTTTTATATAATCATTTCGTTGTTTGGTTTTAATGCAAATTCGAAATAAATAACCAAACAAACTGTGACTGCACTCAGTATCATGATGGAAAATGTAATTTACCTGAACAACAGCTGCTAATGGGGACGACAAGGACAGAATTAACAGCTGGTAGGTGTGGCTGATGTCTGATTGATTGATTGATTTTTTTCCCCTCCTGAAATGTGGAATCTAGGTGTACATACAGTATATCAACAAATATAGTGTCAGTAAAGTCTCTTTACAATTTAACAACTGTATTTTAAAAGCAAATGAATAGACAATCTGTGGAAATTATTACAAAATGATGTTGATATTGAAGGCTTTTGGGTTTGTTTTTTTTCCTCATTTAACCCTTTATCAGGTTTTTTTTTTTTTTTTTTTTTGTCATTTCTGCACAAATTACAAGACAGTGACAGCAACAGTTACAGTGAGTCAACAATCTCAGGTCCAATGTGGTCTACAGGGTCTGTAAGGTCCACCTCTGCATGAACAGTGCATTTAACCCATCTTCAGCACCACACACTGCCATGTCAGGTCAAGTACCTTGCTCAAGGGCACATAAGCCAACAATTTACAGCCAGTCCGGGGAATCGAACCGGTGACCCTTTGGTCAGGAGCCAATTCTCCAGCCTTGTAGGCCCATTTTAATGAATGATAGAAGCCGCACTGTAATTGTCAGTAGGCGCAGTAGGAATAGAATTTACCGATTTATGTCCTTTTTATCAGCTGATAATATTCAAACTCTTACACCGCATTGTAAAACCTTTATTTCTTGAGCTCCTTATACAGGGTGGGGAAGCAAAATTTACAATATTTTGAGGCAGGGATTGAAAGACAGTGTATGACCAATTAGTTTATTGAAAGTCATGAGAATTTATTTGCCACAAGAAAATTGACATAATAGAAAATGTTTTTATTCTATGTGTCCTCCTTCTTTCTCAATAACTGCCTTCACACGCTTCCTGAAACTTGCGCAAGTGTTCCTCAAATATTCGGGTGACACCTTCTCCCATTCTTCTTTAATAGTATCTTCCAGACTTTCTCGTAATAGTTTTGCTCATAGTCATTCTCTTCTTTGCATTATAAACTGTCTTTATGGACACTCCAACTATTTTTGAAATCTCCTTTGGTGTGACGAGTGCATTCAGCAAATCACACGCTCTTTGACGTTTGCTTTCCTGATTACTTATGTGGGTAAAAGTTTCTGAAAAGGTATGGATAATAGTGTTAGGTATGATTATGACGTCAATATATGTTTGGTTTCAAAACAATTGATGTAGTGCCTGCTGAGAAAAAACAACTAAATGTTCATTGTAAATTTTGCTTCCCCACCCTGTATATTTGTGTTTTGTTGCTGTTTTCTACCTTTTACAGCACAGGGTTAAACATATGGCCCGTGGGCCAAAACTGGCCCACCAAAGGGTCCAATCCGGCTGGTGGGATGTATTTGTGAAATGCAAAAATGACACTGAAGATATTAACAATCATAATATCTTCAGTGTATGATTTACCAATATTCTGTCTGATACTAAATGTTTTGTGTATTTGTAGATCCACTGTGATCTGTAATTTATAATGTACATGTGTAAATGATAAACTGAGGCTTAATATTGATAAAATTGCAATTATTTTTCTTGAGACATTTCAGGTTGTTCGTGTTATTCGCATTGTTAAGGAAACTTTGTAGGTGGGTCTTCCATGAAACTGGGTTCATTTTGGTACCTGGCACTTAAGCAGCTTTTTAGACCCAATAATAAAAGATAAATTTAGATATATTTCCCACCAGAATGTACTTAATGATGACCTCAGATAAATGCAAAAAAAAAAATTACACTCTTGCTATGAGCCAACCCAAAATTAATGATTTTTTAAATAAAATACTGGGGCCAAAAATAAGACCGACATCGGAACATGAAAAGCTACCTAGGTGTCAGTGCATTTGATCTGGAAATATGGCTGTAAATGGTCTTATATAGTTATAAATAAAGGCACTGTTAAATTTGATAATCCTAGTATTTTTTCTAATCCTGACATGTGGGTTTTTCATGAATCTCAGTCTTATTCCAGGTTTTGTATGTAATCCATTGTGTCCACTGGGATGACATGCAGAACCTGCCCAGTTAAACACAAATAAATTGTGAGTGATTTTGCAACAGCGGTCATTTTTGTGAAACACTCTACTTTGCATATTTACTTTGTTTCCCAAAATGTACCTGTGAAAGAATTAAAAGATATTCGAAAAAATAGTAGTGCATAATTTCCGTGTCCTTTTTACTGTTACATGCGGATTTTCGTATGCACGCATCAAATAAAAATGTGTTGTATCTGAAAAATAATTTGTCTTTTATCTCAGTAAATATTTATTTCTAAAACAAACCCAAAGTGCTTCCAAACTTGCTTCATAACATTAGTCTTCATCTGGTTTGAATTTTTAGTCCTCATGTCCTGTTTTTAGGGACCAGTTCGATAGAAGCACCCAGATGTAAACATTTTCATGATGTAATTTTACTTTTTTCACTGTTATTATTTTACTAGTTTGGCCCATTTTACGTCATATTGGGCTGAATGTGGAACCTGAACTAAAATGACTTTAACACCCATTTTTGACAGTATGATATTTCTATTTCCTCCATTAATTCAAGTCATTGTTGCAGTTTCCGTATTGATTTACACATGAAAATACACACAACTGTTCATTACATCCATTCCAAAAGTGCTTATTTCCTATCAACATGGACCTTTCCATGTCTCCAAGGCATAAAAACTTTTTTGCTATATTGTAATTTATTTTAATATATTTATTTATTGAACTTTTTATCTTTTGAATTGAAAATGTGACTTAAATATCTGGGTTGAAACCCACTCAGTGGAGAGTGCAGACTGTGTTGTGGACTTTGTTGTACTTCGTGGACCTTTTCAGATAAACTGGACTGTTTTGCTACGTTGAGTCGAAATATTAATGTCAGGCTTATACTCGTTTATGGAAAGTTTGTGCATAAAAAGCAAGAAACTCATCATCTGCAACCAGTTTGTATCTTACAACAGTAATCAGTTTTTGGGAATCTGACACGTCTGGAGAACTGTGTGGGTGTATGGTATCATTCTTCAGCAGTCTGTAGGCTGATGTTATTACCATCCTCGCAGTTTCAGATCTTGGTGTGGACGACCCTTTAACTGCACCTTCTCCGCTTAGGGAAAATTTAAAAGTTTGATTTTGGGTGGTTAATTCTTGCGAACATGGTATCTTAGGGTCTCTTCACACCTACTTTGTTTTTGTTTCCCCAGAAAGTCTGGACTTATTTTTAAGTGTGAGGTGGAGGTGGTCTCCGTCTGCTTCCAAACTGACTCTTGGCAGGGTCACTTCTGGTGTGAATATAAACAGCCTCGAGCCCAAACAAACCAAGCAAACGTCTGCCTTTTTGTGCTTGATGAGCCGCCGTAGCCGCTGGAAGTAGCCGAGCCGCACAGGTAGTCACAGTTAATAGCATCAGCCATGAGCCGTGGACAGACGTGGAGTAATGAGGAGACTGAATGTCTCATTAACATTTGGTCAGATGTCCTTATTACGAAACTGTTCTTGACAGTTAACATTATTTTTGTAAATTTGTGTCTGTAAAAATAGAATACATATTCTGAAAATAACTGCATGTAGGACCTGCACGTTTGTTTTCATCAACACCCTCCGTCTCTGATTAACCCCGCCCCCAGCTTTTCTGTCCAATGCCAGCGCAGTTTGTCACATGTGTGCTTCTGTAATAGAGTTAATAAATGTAGTGTGTGATTGCACCTGCCATCTCACACTGTTTTATTGCATTAATTACAATTTTATTTTATCGCCATTGAACACAACAATCCTGCGGACTAGGGTCGTGCACCCTAGGGAGAAGGCAACAGTTTCGCTGTGCTGCCTACCTGGTAAGTACAGGGTGACACAAAAAAACGGCAACTTTTTAACAATCCAATAAAACCAAGAGTGATGAAAGAAAAATATTTTATTTATAGTAATTGAAACCTTAAAATATGCCATTTAAGAAACAATGATGGAATTTTCATTTTTTTTAAATTACAGGGTGACCCAAAAAAACAGGAATTTTTGAAGTGCGTATTGGCAGACATGAGCAAGTGGCAGCACTGCGAGACAGTGACCTTGAGCAAGTAAACACACCCCCATTTTAGTAACCATTGGCGGCTGTGCGAGAATTGTTCGGTAACCGTGTGATCTCAAGATTCGGTAACGTTCCCTGGCCCCCTAGATCGCCAGATTTGTCCGTTTGTGATTTTTTCTTGTGGGGCTATCTCAAGAGTAAAGTGTACACGACTCGACCAAGAACTCTGGATGAGTTAAAACAGAGAATTCAGGATGAAATTCACAGTATCCCAGCTGAGATGTTGCAGCGGTCAATGAGGAATCTCAACAGCAGATTTCAAGAATGCATTCGTACAGGAGGACGCCATCTACAGGAAGTCATTTTAAAAAAATGAAAATTCCATCATTGTTTCTTAAATGGCATGTTTTAAGGTTTCAATTACTATGAATAAAATATTTTTCTTCCATCACTCTTGGTTTCATTGGATTGTTAAAAAGTTCCCATTTTTTTGTGTCACCCTGTACATACATTGTTAGTCCTGTCATTATTTTACATTTTTTATTTTAATTTCATATCTAAGTGGTTGTATTACACCATTATATTTGTGTAACGCTTAGCTCCCTATCGGTCGAGTATATTCTTGAATGAAAATGACAATATTCTTAATTATATGTTCATAGCATGATTAACATGTGGTGTGTTAGCTAACTTTTTTTTTTTTAATTTTAGATTAGCAGTGTGAGAACAAGGCTCAGGTGTTACTAATGAGACTGACTGTATACTTTTCTGCCAGGAATAAACGGCAAGTGTCCGAATAAGTTTGGTTTTGTCATATTTAACACAACGCACGAATACAACCGCTACACTTCTGTTTACAAATTTTGGTCCACTAGCAAAAAGTGCAGTGAGAATGTGATCCGATCCAAACAAACAAAAAAAAAATTGATCCAAATCAAATAAATGGACCAAAGGACTTTCCATGTGTGAGTACAACCTTAGGCAGTAATCTCCTTGAATTTGTGACAGATGTTCACTTAAATTCAAGAATAAACTGATTAGAATATGAAATTTTACCATAACCTTAGAGTTCATAGACCAGTTCTGACAAAATTTCATACAAATATGTACTAAGGTGATGAGTTTTTCTGTTTTCTGGCATTTGGTTTGGTTTGTTCGTCAGGTTATTGTTTTGCTGTTGGACATCAATTCAATCTGCTGTGTTTTAAATATATGCATCTTATTAATTTTTTCAATGAAATTCAATTAAAACAACTTGCTTTTCAGTGAAACACATCCTTAAAAACTCAAATAATTTCCACTTTGTATTTTGGAGTTGGATTGTAACAGTCATTTTCGGAGTCTTTTTACCATCCAGCAGCACTATGTTCATTATATATTTGTCTGTTTTTGTCCATTCGTGACATATACAGCCAATATAAATATAGTCATAATTTGTAGGGGTAATAGAAAATAGCTTGTAAGATAATGTGTATTAATAATGGGACAATCCCGGCAGATGTGGTAATGGTTTGGTTTCCAGTTTCTGCAGCAGACAGGGTCATTACTGTTACTGTGGGATTTCTGTGGTGAATTAAAATATCTAATTGAGTTTTTCCAGATGAACTGATGCACACGATTGGTTCTTTGCGTCTTCCATTTAGTTTGAATATTGGTTTAATTTAGCTAATCAGTACTTGTAAATATTGTTCTATTCTATTACCTGTATGTGAACATTATGCTTTTCCAAACACGTACTTTTCTTCAGTGATTCTGGCTGTAATTGAATATCATAACTTATGAGTTAGGGCAGCAGTGAATTAGTGACACTAATTATGTGTGTCCACCTTAAACTGTAATTGTGTGTAAAGATGTGTATAACAGAGATAGGACATTAGATAAGGATGAGCAGGTTGCAATATTTGCAATACCAATACAAAACATGACCAGTATTGTTTTTTTCATTTTGTTTATTTATCTCCTCCTTAACAAATGTATCTTTATTATAAATATAAAATTTGTGTTTTAAAGCCTATAATAATAATAAATTGGTTTTACATAGTGCTTTTCTGGGTACTCAAAGACGCTTTCACACAGATTCAAACATACAAATTTATGAAAAAAATAAAAACTTTGATATCATACATTGCTATCAGTGAAATATCAATATGTAAAATGACTACTGTTGTTTCTTTCTTTTGTTTCTTTGTCTCCTCCTTAACAAATATATCTTTTTTATAAATATAAATCTTGTGTTTTAAAGTTTTTATTATTATTATTATTATTAATAATAATAATAAATCGGTTTTATATAGCGCTTTTCTAGGTACTCAAAGATGCTTTCACACAGTTTCAAATACACAAGTTTATGAAAAAAAGACAAACTGATATAATACACTGCCATCGGTGATAAGATTATATACCAATTTCCAGCCAATAAATAAATGATCAATGTTAGCCACTGCTTTTGTGGAGAGGAGTTTGCATTTTGCATCTTATCATTTTGACCTTTTTGGAGCTGGAACTGAACGCAGTTATTTGGACAAAATGATGGAGATGGGAGAGTTTTGGGTAATGGTTGAGCCTGTTTTACTGACAGCAAAACAATAAACGTCATCAGGCATTTTGTTAAAATCATTTGAAAGTAGAAAAGCACTCGGAGAGCACAGACCTCTTTCAAGGCAGATCAGTCCCCCCCCGATCACTACCAAAATGTAGTCATTTGTTCCTTGTGCCAGTATCAATATTTCCTGAAAATTTCATCAAAATCCTTCCGTAACTTTTTGAGTTATCTTGCTAACATGGAGACAAACAAACAAACAGACAAACCCCAGTGAAAACATAACCTCCTTGGCGGAGGTAATTAGTCAGTTCACTTAGTCAATAACTACAACTATAGACAGGGAGTGTGTGTTTTTTTTTTTTTATTTATTAAATAAACCAAACTTCCAAAAGTCTGACTATACAGACTTTTTTGCTGTAGAATTGTATTAACTAAGGCTCATGATAATGTAAAGAGGAGTTTGTTCCAAAAAGGATGAGAACCACTGCTTTAAACACTGACATTATCATCTTGGATTAAACTGCTTTTCTTCAACCATATATGTATTTAAAAAATATAGTTTATATATTTTTTTTATTCTGTGATGTAGGACAAGGGCAGAAATAATATTTTAAAAAATCCATTTGAAAGGAGCAGGCAGAACACATTTTAATCAGAATATATTAGTGTGTTTAGTGGGTTTTAGAGTGTATTAGTGTGTATTTGTGTGTGCTTGTAAATCCTGCTTGTTCCCTACTGGTGTATGTCTAAAATAAATCTCCAAATATAACTGCTGTTGTCATTTCCACAGACAAATTAGAAACACAACCAATGACGCACGAAGGCAATCCAACTTATAATGAAGAAAGCAGGGTATTTTTTTATTCTTATTTGAAGTCCCATTGATTATTAGTAGATCTTTTTTGCAAGGGAGACCTGGCCAAGGTAGCAGCCACACAAAGTCCAAAAAACACAAAACACATACATGATACAAGGGATGCACCGATACCACTTTTTCCAGACCAAGTACAAGTACAAGTACTTACATTTGAGTACTTGCCGATACCGAGTACCAATATGAGTACTTAATAATCCCATTCTAGTTCTTAGTTCCTTTTGTAAATGTGCTTTATTGTCGTTGTCATTAGTCTGACTGCACAAAGTGCTGCTACTGACATTTAATGTGTTGGAATGAGCGTTTCTCACTTAATCCATCAGAGGGCGCCACTCTGAATTAACCATACTGGACAAATACCACAAAGAAGAGTAACGTTTTAAGAGAAGATAAAAGTCAGTAATAACAAACATGGAGATGACAGAGGTAACACTAATGTGATACTAATATTGCAGCGTTTCTGCTGGTAAGGTTTAAAAGCGAAGCTTCAGGAGGTAGAGAAAGGAGAAATAAGTTTGGTTTTCACTTCCGCTGGCGGCGGTCCGCACCGCTCCGTACCCCCATAGTATTATAAGTAGGACAGAAACTGCCCCAGCCCTGGGCAGTTGTCATAAATCTGTCAGTAGTTTTTCACTAACTCATACAGTCGCTCTTTGAAAAGATCTGCCACCTTATTGGTTCCCGGTGGTATTCTCCGTCTGGGTACGCATTCACGAGCACCTGGAAAACGGATGGAATGTACACAGAGGATGGACAGAACGCTGCGTCCGTATCTGTCTGTGTCTTTAACGTTACCTGCAGTCAGCGTTACTTTTATCACCGTCATTTATTTTGAAAAATCTCCACACTCTTCACACTCTCCACACATTTTTCCACTGCTGCGTACCTGCTGCACTAAACTGTGAATGTTACATGATCATAAGTGGTATCGGTGCATTTGTATCAGATTACTTTTACAAGTACAAGTACACAAACTGAGTATCGGAACCGATACCCGATACTGGGATCGGTATTGGTGTATCTTTACATGATACACAATTAACTAGAAAAGCACTCAGAGAGCGCAGACTCCCACCAAGGCAGATCAGTGCCCCCCCCTTGATGTTTGTCTGTCTGTTTGTCTGTGTGCAAGATAACTCAAAAAGTTAAGGATGAATTTGGATGAAAATTTCAGGAAATGTTGATACTGGCACAAGGAACACATGATTCAGTTTTGGTGGTGATTGGGGGTTGGGGGGTGGGGGGGCCACAGGGGCCCACTGATCTGCCTTGGCAGAGGTCTGCACTCTCTTTTCTAGAAAAGCACTCAGAGAGCGCAGACCTCCGCCAAGGCAGATCAGTGGGCCCCTGTGGCCCCACCCCTGATCACCACTAAAATTTAATCATTTGTTCCTTGTGCCAGTATCAACATTTCCTGAAATTCTCATCCAAATCCATCCATAACTTCTTGAGTTATCTTGCACACAGACAGACAGACAAACAAACAGACAAACCAACGCCGGCAAAAACATAAACTTCTTGGCGGAGGTAACAATCAAACACAATGACAACTATTCAACCATAATGGAATCAAGAAAAACAGTTACATTTCTCCTTCACTGCATTCTCCATGATACTTTTAAAATCATTGGATAGAATGTTCGGACACTAAATGGTGTGTGAACTTTATCATTTTTGCCTTCAGCAGGATCACAAAAAATTGTCATCAGACCCTTAAACCACAGCTCAACGGCACCAAAGTCTGTCAAAGTAGAAAAGGCAAATTGTAAAAATGAGAGTGAATTAAACGCAGCACTACTTTGTAAAAACTTGAAGCTATACAGACCCCGACACAGCTATAAGACGGCACCTCGTCTTAATTAACCGCAGCCTTTAAGGTCTATGTGTGATAACTGCAAGGTACCGGTGATTAATTAACAGCAGTTATCTAAGCAGTGAGTTTCATCTTGGGCTTATTTTATAACCTGTCATCGCAGGGTTGATTATGTGTCGACAAAGGATTGAAAAATAATGATTTTATATTCTAAGGTTGTTCTGATTCAGAATAAAAACTTGGCATTATCAGCCATCTCATTGCCTCAGGACGAGGAAATAAAAAGGGTACAGAATTCAAAAAGCAAACACGTATCTAACAAACAAATAAAATATAGTTTGACCTTAAACAAAGGCTCTCAAAGACAGACAACACTCAAACACACCATTAGAAGCAAAATAATGAAGTGAATAAGCTTTATATAAAAAACTTTTTTTATTGTAGTCTGCCGATTTTTATGTTGACTTTATGGTCATTTATTAATTTTCCTCAAGGCATTTTACAATACGCAGGATATGCTTGTCCTCCTTAGAGCTTTCAGGTTGAATAACTTAAAACTCCCTTTGAAAAAGACACATTAACCCTGTAAAGCCTGAACCGTTAAATCAGTGACTGAAAATTCCAGTTCTTTGAAAATGGAGCCTTTATTGGTCCTTCTGAATGACCCAATTTTTTTTTTCCAAATATCAGTTTCCATCTATGAGTTTCAATTTTGTATCATATTTGATACATCGGGTCTCAATTCTCAAATATTATTATTTTTGAACAAACAAAAACATAATATAGCACAAACATGTCTAACAAACTGGTTTTTCCTCTTCAAAACTGTCAAAGTTCTTCCTCCTTCCTCAATAATGACAATCTTGTAGTGTCACTGGAAAGGCCTCGGGTGAATGAATTCCTCCCCCTGGTGGATTATCTGTGTATTGCATGGATCTAATTGTATACATCAGGTTTTTCAAGAAAAAAAAATATCCCACTGATCATTTAGAGGGCTTCAAAACTCATGTATCAAATATAATATGTTCGGTGTTATAAGGTTAACAAAGAACATCTTTGACAACTTTAACAGCTTTGCCAAATTCATGTGAACTCGATGCAGTTACTCCACCTTATCGTTGATTTTAGCACATTCGCTCTTTATGCTTTCAGTCAAGTGTGTTTCACGTGTGGTTTTCATTGAGTACAACTTCTCCTTTATCAGACCTCAGGAAAAGAAGTAAAGAGGGCTAAGATCTGGTGGACGAGGACACCACTCCACATGGCCACGTCTTCCACTCGAGTTAGGGAAAATGTCCTTCAGCTAATCTCTTACCTCTGTGGATGTTAAATAAATATATACAGTTAGTGAGATTTCCTATGTGTCCCGACTTTAGGGACACCCTGTACAGGGTTTATGTGGGTCATTAAAAAGCACTGAAAGTTATTAATAGAATAGAATGGAATAGAATAATTTATTGTCATTGCATTGTACAATACAACAAAATTTAAAAGCTCTTCACTAGTCATTCACTCCCACACATAAACACAAGCAGATATCAAATACAGGGTGGGGAAGCAAAATTTACAATGACCATTTAGTTGTTTTTTCTCAGCAGGCACTACGTCAATTGTTTTGAAACCAAACATATATTGACGTCATAATCATACCTAACACTATTATCCATACCTTTTCAGAAACTTTTGCCCATATGAGTAATCAGGAAAGCAAACGTCAAAGAGTGTGTGATTTGATGAATGCACTCGTCACACCAAAGGAGATCTCAAAAATAGTTGGAGTGTCCATAAAGACTGTTTAGAATGTAAAGAAGAGAATGACTATGAGCAAAACTATTACGAGAAAGTCTGGAAGATACTATTAAAGAAGAATGGGAAAAGTTGTCACCCGAATATTTGAGGAACACTTGCGCAAGTTTCAGGAAGCGTGTGAAGGCAGTTATTGAGAAAGAAGGAGGACACATAGAATAAAAACATTTTCTATTATGTCAATTTTCTTGTGGCAAATAAATTCTCATGACTTTCAATAAACTAATTGGTCATACACTGTCTTTCAATCCCTGCCTCAAAATATTGTAAATTTTGCTTCCCCACCCTGTATATAAATACAGTGGTTAAATAAAATTAAATAGATTTTGTGAAAATTAAGGCCTTAAATGGCATTAAAAAGCATTAAATTCGATGTCCAGAGGCATTAAAAAAATGTAATTCACTTGATGGAAAAGAAAGCACGGTTATTCACGATTTATTTTGATTATATAAACCTTTCATAATTTTGATCAGAAGTATAGTGTGATGACTGACAGATAGAACCCCTTAATTTGCTGTTGTTTATGGCCGATACACGAGGTCAAAACACCGTATGTTTGGATTGCAACATGCTGTGAGCGTGCTCAATGCTGTGGCGAAAGAGCGGAGGGAATATTAGCAAATGTGGGAAAAATGGGAAAATGTGAGTTTCAGCAGAAGAGATTGGAGGAGGAACTATTCAGAACCTGGTTAAAGCCTGTTGACTAAACCATCATAAAACTATATATAAAACTGTATCTACAGTTGGACATGGGCATTAAATTTGTTTAAAGTGGCATTAAATTAGATATGCTGATACCTGCTGTAGACTAGTGCACTCATCTGATTGAACTCAAGGTTATTGTGAACATATGAAGTGTATTATTAAAATAACAGGACTGAAAATATGTACATACAGTAGTCTGTATAGTCTTTTAGTTTTTTATTACTATTATTATTTTTATTTTATACTGTTTGCACTATCTTTTTTTTGTTGTTTTTTGCACTATCCTTACGCATGTACACTTTATTTCTACCTTGACTGTTAAATTTCCCCGTTGTGGGATCAGTAAAGTCTAATCTAATCTAAAACATGGCAGACTAAGGGACATGTAATACCAAACTGACATTTATCATGCATGAATTCAGCGTATATGATAGCGTCCACGCTCTAAACACACACTTCCGCTGCAGAGTTCTTGCTGTTGTTCATCATCTTGACTTGAGTCGAGTTTGGACAGTTAAGGTCACGGTACCGTCGGCTTCACTCGACCTTCGGTGCATGAGTCTGACTGATGAACTGAAGTCGCTTTTCGCTGAGGTGATGAAGACGCACAGCGAGTACACGCACTTGTCTTTCCACTCCGACGCCGCGGGGAGCAGAAAGTTTTGTCAGCGTCTGGTCGTGATCTCACCGGAGCTGCTTGTAATATGCATTCAGAGGGAACGCTGATATATTTTAATGCAGGCAGAGGCAAACAAACAAATCAATCACGGACCTGATGAATTTATTTCGCCGCTGTCATGTGGCGCAGATTGTATTTCATGCTGTCAGAGGTGTTCAGGAGTCTGAGTGAAATTTAAAGCTATTGTATTCACAAGTCTCTCATCAGTAACTTTGCTCAGAGTTAGGTTTGACCTGTATTTGCTGTGCCCCTGCCCTTTAGCAGCAGGTTTGAGCTGCATGAATTATGCACTGCACTTTGAAAGCGTCTCACAGCCTTTAGCTAAAGTCTGATTTAAACCGTGACACTGTAGAAATTTTTATTGTTCTACCCAATGGCAAAAGGAGTCCTATCTCATGCACCTTTCTAGTGTTTAACTCACCGACTGCTAGTTCAGGAGCTGGTGTGAAGGCCCTGTGTCCATTCTCTTTGTCTTCTTTGGGACAATGTCTACAAAGTCTGTAACAGTTTAGAGAAATTTACATTTTGGAGTTTTTTTAAATAGTAGAAATTTGCCTTTACAGGGTGGGGAAGCAAAATTTACAATGAACATTTAGTTGTTTTTTCTCAGCAGGCACTACGTCAATTGTTTTGAAACCAAACATATATTGATGTCATAATCATGCCCAACACTATTATCCATACCTTTTCAGAAACTTTTGCCCATATGAGTAATCAGGAAAGCAAACGTCAAAGAGTGTGTGATTTGCTGAATGCACTCGTCACACCAAAGGAGATTTCAAAAATAGTTGGAGTGTCCATAAAGACTGTTTATAATGTGAAGAAGAGAATGACTATGAGCAAAACTATTACGAGAAAGTCTGGAAGTGGAGGAAGCAACAAAAAACGTACCACAGCTTTTATTAAAGCTCTCAAATTCAAAATCCTAAAGGATCCAACCAAATCCATGAGAAAAATGGCAATTGAACTTGAGGTAGACAACAAGACCGTTAGAAATGCAGTAAAATATGATTTGAAGTTAAAATCTTACACAAGAACACCGAAACACTTGTTGACAACAGCAACAAATCCAACTTTAGCAATTTTTGGGAATCATGTTTATGGCCGCCTTCTAGCCCGGATCTAAACCCTCTGGATTATGCTATTTGGGGCGTTTTAGAACATGCTACCAATAGAACATCACACACTAATGTCGACTTTCTTAAAGATACTATTAAAGAAGAATGGGAGAAGTTGTCACCCAAATATTTGAGGAACACTTGCGCAAGTTTCAGGAAGCGTGTGAAGGCAGTTATTGAGAAAGAAGGAGGACACATAGAATAAAAACATTTTCTATTATGTCAATTTTCTTGCGGCAAATAAATTATCATGACTTTCAATAAACTAATTGGTCATACACTGACTTTCAATCCCTGCCTCAAAATATTGTAAATTTTGCTTCCCCACCGTGTACTTATAATGGTCCGTATTTTTAATGGCTTATAACATGTAAATGGTTGCAGATATCAATATAGTTACTATTGAGCACCGATAGGAAGTCATATATGGACTTTCATTTGGGTGACCTTGAAGGGTCAGACTCAAGGTCAACAATGTCTACATTTCAATAATCTTCTCTGAAACTATTGGTCAGATTCATTTAAAAGAGTTTATATAGCTTCTTTGGGACAATGTCTACAAAGTCTGTTCACAGTTATGAGAAATTTAGATTTTTGAATTTTTGATGATTTTTTTTTTTGAAATATTACAAATTTGCCTTTATTTACAATGGTCTGTATTTTAATGGCTTATCATTTAAAAGTTTTTATGTAGCTTCTATGGGAAAATACGCACAGAGTCTGTTCACAGTTTTCAGAAATTTTGAATTTTTAATGAATTTTTGAAATGTTACAAATTGGCCTTTACTAATACTGGTCCATATTTTTAATGGCCTATAACATGTAAATGGTTACACATATCAGTATAAGTACTACTGAGCACTGATAGGAAGTCATATATGGATTTTCATTTAGGTGTAGGGTCAGACTCAAGGTCAACAATGTGTACATTGCAACAATCTTCTCTGAAACTATTGGTCAGATTCATTTAAAGGTTTTTATGTAGCTTCTTCGGGAAAATACCTAGAGAGTTTGTTCACAGTTTTAAGAAATGCTGATTTTAAAATTTTTGATGAATTTTTTTTAATATTAAAAATTTGCCTTTACTTATTATGGTCCATATTTTTAATGGCTTAGAACGTGTAAGTGGTTACAGATATCAATATTGAGCGCTGATAGGAAGTCATATACGGACTTTTATTTGAGTCCATGACCTTTGACCTTGAGTGACCTTGAAGGGTCAGACTCAAGGTCACCAATGTCTACATATCAACAGTCTTCTCTAAAATTACTGGTCAGTTTCATTTAAAACTTTTTGTGTGGCTTCTTTGGGACAATGTCTACATACTCTGTTCCCAGTTTTGTGAAATTTTGATTGTTGAGTTTTTGACGAATTTTTTTGAAATATTAAAAATGTACTTCTGCTTATACTTACAATGGCTTATAACATGGAAATGGTTACAGATATGAAAACAGTTACTATCGAGCACTGATAGGAAGTCATATATGGACTTTAATGTAATTAGTTGAGTTCTCCTCCAGTGAAAGTACCGCCCACTTCTATTAGCAGATTAATCTCCTGCATCCAGACCACAGGATTGGAACATAGTGGCAGAAGCTGACAACCTCACAAATTCAACTTGTTATTGAGTCTTGATAGACCATGCCAGTGAGTAACAGGGCCATTGGTCCTATTTTTCTAAAAGCTTTTTCATGCTAAAACACCACCGCACCGTCTGCCGATGTCTGCGTTTGGGTGGTGGTGGATCGTGTCCTGACATGTGTCATTTTAGTGATGGATGCCTTCGTAGCAGAGACATGAGAGGCTTTGCTCTTCTGTCTGTGGATGCCATGGCAACGCAGATAGACCTCTGTGTGTAACCTCCCCATCTTCCTATCATCCACCAGGTGAACTCGTATGTTCTGTCGTTTCGTCTGCCGCCCGTCTGAGCCCGGCTGATATGCCAAATCTGTTCGTCTGCTCCAGCGGTGCAAAGACTTTGATCCGCTAATAGTCAATGATCAGAATCATGTATGCAGTTTGATGCAGTTCAAGGAGGACTTTGAAATCACTGATCGGCTCACTGCTGTGTGTCTGTTCTAGTTTTAAGTCTTAGAGCTTTAGACTTAACACACTTTCTGGAAATTATGGCCTGTCCTCATTTCTTCAAGGAACTTTTTTAGGATACACTCTTATGCCCATCACACTGATACTATATGTTGTGAAACACATATTTTTCATTAGATTTTCTAAATTCTGGTTTGTGTGTATCTGTGTGTTCAAGGAAATCATAGATACCAGGAAACAAATGTCAGTTCATCCACTTACCATAAATCAGACCAGTTGAATCTCCTGCACTGACCCAGACAGGAAACACCTGGAACTGAACTCTTTCACTCCCTGCTCCTTCATCTCATTATTTAAGTGTGTGTTCACACCTACTTGGTTTGGTCCGTTTAAAACAGACCAGACTTTGTTTCCCTGGAGCATCCAGATTTTTTTTAGGTGTGAATACAAACATGCAGACTCTGATTCAAACCAAACAAGAGGACCGAGACCACCTAGAAGAGTCAAAACAGACTCTGGGCCGGTTCACCTCTGGTGTGAATGTAACCAGCCTCGAGCTGAAACAAACCAAGGAACTGTGTGCCTTTTTGTGCTTGATGAGTGATAGAAAAATTCTGAGATGCCATCTAAGAATCAAGACAGAGTCACTAGATTCTTGAATCAGAAGACTTTACTTGCAGCAAGGAGTCAAGTACATACAACAAGATGCTGCAGTTGACTGACTAACACCAGGAAGTCTAAGTTCTAATGAAAGAATATGGATAATACAACCATTGGTCCAAGTGTCCAAACATAATGATGTTGATCAAGTTCACCAGTGGCTTTGGTATCCAAAACACGGTAATGCGTGGGTTCAGTGACCGCGTTTTCACTCTTCTCCCACCTACCCTATGGCCTGATCTCCCCAAGGGCAAAAAGCCGCTCTGGCCTCGAACTAGCACCAGGAGACCGAAAACATGTAGATAGAGAAGAAATGGTGGACATATCCTGGGTGCTTTCTTACAGGATATGTCATCACGACCCATCCATGACTCGTGCTCTGGACACCTGGTATTTACAGACAATAGTCTAATATTATTTCTCTAAAAATGAGCCATCACAGCTGATGGAAGAAGCCAAGCCTCATGGGTATTTCAGAGCTAATAGCAGCAGTCATGAGCCTTGGACAGATGTGGAGCAATTAATTCAAGATTTTTTTGCTTAATTCAAGCAAAAAAAAAAAAAATCTGCCAATGGAGCAAGTGAAAATTATCTCTGTAAGATTTCTTGAAATAAGATTTTCAAGACCTATTGTCTGAAAATAAGTTTGTATATCTCACTGAAAAGTTTCTCTTTAGGTGATTATGTCTTATTTTAAGTGTGACTAGAAATGAGGAAAAATACACTTGGTAAGATTTTGATTTTTGCAGTGTTTTTATTCTGTTGAAGAGGAAATGATAGAAGTCTGCTGTGACCATGATGGGTTAAACACACACAGTTCCTTTGAGTCTTCCTGCTGTACTCATCCTTTGAATTATAGCTATGTGGACACAGATATTTTGGAAAATGAAGTTTGTATGGGCAGAATTGAGAAAGAAAATATCAGTTTAGAAAAAAATATCCATATTAGGGTGGTCAGCGCATTAATTTGGATCTCCCAGATGGAAACTGGCATCTTTTCAATCCAATTACTCGTGTTATCTATTGTGTAATTTTTATAACAAATCAAAATTACTCATAAATTATGTATTTGCAGGTGATTAGGGTTAGAGATATTTAAGGATTTATAAAAGAGAGGCAGATAATAATCAAATGCAAAGGAGGAAACTGTTAAAATGCCAAAACACCATCAAAAGTGTTCTTAAAGATGGTGGGACCCTAAGTGGATTACGGCAGGTGGAAGTGACAAAGTACATTTTTCTGACACCTTTTTCCTTTACTCATCACATTTGAGCAAAAATCGTTCACTTTCCAGTCCTTACATTTTCAGAGCAGCCTTGTTACATTAATTTTACTGGATTTTAGAAGAATTCTTGGTTATTTTTCTTCATATTATTGTGCCATTTTCCAAAATTATGACTAATTGACGGGACAATAACAAATAGACAATACAATTCTATGGTGTGTCCATTGGAGCATAGTATGAATGACAAAATTACAGATGAAAGAGATGTAAAAGACATAGATGACAAATTTAGGCAAATGTAAAGAAAAATTAGCTTTTGATGCTTATTTTGTTAATTTTGAGTACAGGCTCTGTTCTTATTCAACAAAAGGTGAAACAAGATGAAACTGACGTCATGAGATGCAACTATTCAAACACAACATAAAAAGATGGAACAAGACAAAACAGAGACCAGATCCCATTATGTTGCTGACACTGAAAATTGATTTGCACATTCGTGTAGAGTAGGTATTCACTATTTTCAGACTATTGTTCTGTTTTATTCAGAGATACAAGGACTTTTTCACTTTTGCTTCAGTAAATGAGTTGAATCAGATGCTGAAATATTTGGGTAGTGATGACCGGAGTCTTAATTATTTGTCTGTAACACTTTAGTAATTTACGATGGATTACATTGTGTACTTTAGCCATAGACATCCAGTCATCCCAAAGCACCATTTTGAGACAGTAATCCACACCTTTAACACCACTCGGCTGGACTACTGTAATGCTTCGTATTTGGGGATTCGTGGGTCTTGTCTCCAAAGAGCACAAAATGCCGCTGCGTGTCTTTTAACTGGCACTGGTAAATATGAGCACATTTCTCTGGTTTTAGCATCGCTCCATTGGCTGCCTGTCTATTTTAGAATCCAGTTTAAAATACTTTTATTTGTTTTTAAATCCCTCCATGGTCTTGCACCGCCATTTTATGAAAAACTCTGCATATGTATAACATCACATACAGCCCTTCACTTACTTTACTTAAAGGTCCTGAACAAAAAATTCATTTAAAATGGATTGCAGCAACACCTTCGGTCTGAATCGTTGGTGTTTCTAAGGGACAAAGACTCTGCTTCCCATGAGCACCTACTGTCATAAAGGCATAACTCTGGTCAAGGCGTGCATTTGAAGCTAATGAATGAGGAGTGGATCCTCTTTACAACTCTACATTTCTTTTTTCCAGACAGCAACATACAGGTGCAAAGTGATGTTTGAAATGAGACAACAAGGAAACTTCATAAAGTCTGTTTGTAGCGTAGTTTAGTAACTGGCATGAAAACGAAAGTGAAACCAAACTGGAGGTCGGACTCCTGCTTCTATGTCTCTTTTCCTCCAGAGCTCCGGAGTGTTACACACAGACTGGTGTTTAAGACCTGTCCCAATAATATACATTTGCTCTAGCTTTTCCACAAAGTATTCGAGCATTTTCATAAATGACTTCAGTCATTCAACATCATCCTCATTCTGCATTAGCAGTTCAGCTCTCGCTGCTTCAGCCTTCTGCATTCACAGTATTCTACTGTTAGAACTGTCCTGTTCCTGAAGGGCAGTTTAGTATCCAGGCCCTGGTATGGACATTCAACTCCATATAGAACCATTTCAGTCTGACCTTCCAAAGCCCTTAGTTTGGACTGAAACAATGCTCCAAATTAAACATATTACCAACGTCACAGAGCTAGCCCCGAGGCTAACACACAAGTGTTTACTAAGTGTTTGACTGAGCTATCAACAGCCACTATAGTCCAATCCAATGTTCCAATCAGAGGCGATTTCTCATAGACTGCAAGGGAAGCTCAGCTTCCCCTAAAATTATGAAAATTAAATGGTTAAATATGTACGATTGTGTTGACATTTCGTTGACTACAAATGTGTTAGAATATGTTCATCTCAAAGATGAGTTCTTTCAGAATCAGTTTTATCATAAATCAACGGACGTGATGTTGTTCACTTCTCATACATTCCCGTTTCGCTGTTTTCTCATTCGATCTCTGCTCAGTGCATTTGCCCGTAGACGTTCAGCATCCATGCACTTCAATGGGACTGAGTGGAACAATGTTTTTCATTGCCTCAAAACTGGACGTTAATTGGATAAATGCCACGATGTTGTCCCGCCCCCGGATGCCGGGCGTCTCTGGGGGTGAATGGAGCTGTGGGCGGAGCTCGGCCAGGCTGGACGCCAGGCTTCCATGTGCTGATTGGAGGATCAGTCGAATGGCTCAATCCCATTTGATTGACAGCTAGTTTGAGATCTACTCCTTCACTGACAGAGTTCAGTTTAACACCATTGCACATTCTGCTGTGAAATGGAGAGAGAAACCACTACGAAATTACTTGTTCATTTCTTGCACTGTAAATAAAAAATACTCATAGTACTTCCTTGTTTCAATTTAACATAATGTCAACGTTTTCTTGTTTCAGTTACATAATTTAATAATTTCTTGCTCGAGTTTAATATCGTTTTGTAGATAGTTAAATCAATCATACTGTTGACTAGGTCCGAGTGAACTAGCTATCAAGTCCCTGGAAAAGATGCCTACTTGGTACGATAAGGTCACTGACCATTTTCTTAAAAAGGAACGGAGGGATGAATTTATGTTTAAATAACTTGACAATTTTTTTGATGTAAGCTGACAATGAGCTTATCCTCTCTGAAAGACGAGCAGCCGCCACTGGTTCTGATGCATATGTAGAAAGAACAGAAGCATTCTATACATGTGGAGAAGGAAGAGGGACAACTCCAGCTCTGTTTTCATTCCTTTTAACTCCCTTATTTCTATCTATGGGTTCAATGCAGAGGTTTACTGGTGTTTTAGCTGGTGCTCTTTCACTGTACTGTTTAGTTTTCTTTTTCTTTTTTCTTTCTGCCAGTCCAGCTCCAGTTCCAGTGTCCACCATTACAACAAAATAAATCCAAGATCTCCCTTTCTTTAGGAAAAAGGACAGATCTTACTCCTCACTCATTCAGCTTACTTTTCACTACTTATCTCTGCCGGTCGGTGTGTTGTTGTCATAGTGATATAAGTCTGCCATAAAGCAGTCCAGTCTTGTCTGACCCAGCCAGGGACGCTGGAAATAGCATTTGAAAATAACTTAGTTTGGTGCTGATAATCTCATTTTAAATTGCAGACTACGATCAGGCATACATATAAAAATGAGACTTTTTCAAGATGACACAGAAAGTTTGTTCAGCACCTTTAAGTTATTATGGATTCTGGGTAAAAAAAAGAAAAAAAAAAGAAAGAAAGAAAGAAAGAAAGAAAGAAAGAAAGAAAAATATTGGAAGTAGCTGTAGTTCTTCACATCCTTGTATACTTGAATAATAGTAGCATCCCGGTTACTGTTTACAGCTGTCTGAGCAGACACCTGTGATATTTACAATGTAAACCAGCAATTTCATCTGACATTTTGTCTGTTAGTCTGATGTTAAAATAATCTTAAAGTCAGGCCATTTCAGTTTAAATAAACTTGCCATTTAGAAAAGAGATTGCCTTGAAGAGCTGATCTTTTGAAGCTTTTTGAAAATTGGCAACACAATACCAACATCCACAATGGTGAATATAATAAAGGGAATTTGTCAAATCCGCATCATTTAAAGTGTGTGCTCTTCTTCTTCAAAGTCTAACGCTATAAACTTTGTGATATTAACCCATGAAGGCCCACACAGCCACTGGCGATCAAAATCATCTACTGATCAAAAATGATTAAGAACTTCTTAACAACTAATCCTACCAATACATGTACATAATTGGCGCAAACTACAGTTTGTCGTCTTTTCATGGTCATCAGATATGACCCATTTGGATGTTCAGAGGCTCCGTAGTTACCATGGAAACACCGTCATCTTCTATAACATTGATTCACCAGTAAAACCCATGGAGTTGGATCAGTGACAGTGGATGAACACACTTGTTTTTTTTGATGCAGTTATTGATATCTTTGCTGAAAAAGTCACTTTTCCGTCAATTTTTTTCTGTTTCTGATAAAATAACCTTTGAATTTTCTCTAAGTTTTTTCATTTCTTTTCACATCCCACCCTCACTATTGACAGTTATATTGCTTGAACATAACTTGCACATAAAAATTTACCAAATGGAAAAATGACAATTTTGCCAAAACTCTCGTTTTTCAATTAAAAGTTTTTGGACTGGCAAGAGGTGGTTTTTGGGCGTAGCGCAATTGGTATATCATGCAAAACTGCAATGGAAAGATCTTTTTACGCAAGTAGAGTCATGTGAATTAAAAAAAAAAAAAAACGGATGTTGACGGATGTTATAACAAGCAAAGAAGAAGAGATTTAAAAGAAACATGGCGCGGTATGTGTGGACACACCAGGAAACCGAATCATTTTTTAATTTAGTACGAGATAGAGGGGTAATATATAATAATAATAATGAATATATTTGTAAATCAACATGATAATTACGTTCATCACCATGTTTATGGAATGACTTCTCATGTCATCTGGTGATAATAAATAAACAAATCATCACATTTGTGATTTAATGGAAAAACCAACATTATGTACTTCTGCTTTTTCAGTATTTAGTAAATATCAATAAAGTTTTGCACAGATGTCCAATGGAAAAGTTACTAGTGAGTCCCTGAGAAATTAGTCTGTGAATACAGTGTAGAGACATTTCTGAGGTTGTGTTCGTGGAGGACATTTACTGGTCAGGTAGGTGTTCCTTTGTCTCCTGACAGTGTTCTTTGGATCACTGTTAGAACAGGTATGGACAGATGCTGCTGAATGAATGCAGCACGAGAACAATGATACCTGCAGTTGGAAGTGGGTAGTGTGTGTGTAGCCACCTAAGAAAGTGTACGCTATATTTAGAATATTTTCCTGGCTTTACCTTGGTGTATTATAATTCCCTCCAAAGGGGAACTGAAGATCTGAGGGAACATCCAATCCCCCCTCTCCTGACCGAAACACAAATACTGCTACTGCTTATGGTATTGTGCTGCTTTGGTGTTTCAACACATTAGTTACTCCATACTGGTAAACAACTTAAACCATCCAGGCTGCCTTTTTGTGAAGAAAAATCAATGCCCCATTGAGCAAGTCTGGTTGTTTTGAATAGAGTAAAGCAACGGCTTCAGTCACTGTTAGAAAACAAGCGTGGTTTCAGACTTCAACTGAGGACCAGGTGGCCTGCACACCTCTGATTACACCACAGCAACTTTTTTTTTTTTTTTTTTTTTTTTTTTACCAAATTCATAGTTGTAGTTGTTGAAGTAAGCCTGCTATTTGGGCCACTATTTCAGTCTGCATTCTTTTCTCAATATCTAGATCTGATGTTTACATGCAGCAATGAGAAAACAAACAAACCAAAAAAAAAAAAAAAAAAAGATTCAAAAACCCAATCATATCCAACTGGACACTCACACATTAAAAAGAAGTACTGACAGTGACCAGTTTGATCATTTAATCCAGCTGTTGTCAAACTTTTTACAGTGGAGTACCCCCTGAAATATATATATTTTTTACCCAAGTACCCCCCAACTCTCACTTCAGTATTTTTGATTGAAAAAATGGTACAAAGTTTGTTCCTGTGCCAAAGGTGTCTGTTTTTATTTTAAAAACATTGAAAAACAACAAATATGTAACTGTAATAAAACAACAAATCTTTATAAGTAAATTCTGTGTGCAAAACAAAGTGGAAAGTGCCCTCTTTCATTGATAAGAAAAATGAATGAATTGGTCATTAGTGAATAAATGAACCTTTCCCCAACAAAAAATAGTTTCTTAATTACTCAAACTCATCTTGAATAATATAAAATAGAAATCTTCTTAAAATGTTACCAAAGTTTAGGGGGGCTAGTGAGTTTTTAAAAAATATTTAAATGGAATAAGGTCAGTGGTGTCAATTTAAAAAAACAACAACATATTTATAACTTTTTCATTCATACAAAACCATCAAACACAGGGAACATCTTCAACATGGCAGAGAAGAAATAGATAATAATAATAATAATAATAATAATAATAATAATAATAATAATAATAATAATAATAATAATAATATACAGTATATATATTAAAAAAGGCAAAATAAATAAATACATGAAATGAAAATAAATAAAATAAACCTTATTCTGCTGAGAATATCAGATAAAAACAATAAATTAAATTACATAAAAAATAAAACTTAGGCATAGAGTTGAAATAAAACTGTACAAGTACATTCCCACAGTAAATGAAATATTATCCCAATTAGTCACTTATTCACTACCCCTTCAATATCACCATTCTTAATTAATTCTAGAAAGGCGTGTCAGTTTTATTATATGAATGTATTTATTGTGTTTTATTATTCAGCATTAATTCTCATTATTTGTATTCAGTACATGATGTCTTATTTAATGTATTTTTCCCCCAGAATTTCAAGGACCCCCTGGGCTTCTTCCAAGTGCGCGTACCCCCATTTGAAAAAGCCTGCTTTAATCCAAGACCTGAATCTTTCTCCTCTTAGCTATGAAAGGTTAATCATGTATCGGTTGATAGTGTATGTGCAACATATGAAAGCCTTTATCAGTGATGGCTCTAGAGATAACTTTAAAGAACATTTCACAGCTACACCCAATCGGTTGGGGTTTCCACGAAATCCTGACACCGCTGCATTTCCTTTAAAACCACATTGAGCTTAATTTCTGCCAGATCAGGCTGATATCTAAGACATGCAAATATCTTGATATAAAATTACATCCTCATAAAAGCACTGTGGCCAAAAAAAGAGACGGAGAGGGAAGAAAGGAAAGGGAGAGAGGGTGAGGAAAGGAAGAGGCCAGATAAGAAAGGAGGCCAGAAAAAGCGAAGGGAGAAAGGAGGCGAGTTAAAGGACAAAGGCAGAGATAGATAGAGAGAAAGAAAGGAAGGGGAGGTGGACAGAGGGAGGGTGCAGTGATCCAGAGAAATGAATTAGCCTGCTGTGAATTGACAGTTCCAACTCTGTCGCCAGTTTCTCCCTCTCCCCTTGTAGACACAGTTTATGAATAGGAGCCATTGCCAAGAGGAAAATAACAAAAAAATTGCAGCTTTAAAAAAAAAAAAAAAAAAAAAAAGAAGGAAAGGAAATTGAATTTTTGTGTTCATTTTGGAAAGTCAACATTATTTCCTGAAATCACTGGGAGAACCTGCCAGGACCTGCCACACTTAGTGATTCTACATGTGTCCAATCCTCTGAGGCAGAGCAGGTCCATTTGTTGATAGTTTGTCATTTTGTCATACTAAAACCGTCCACATTGAACAGATTCATACAGGGCCTATACAATTGCATCCATATATTCATAAACAGGGCAGGGCAGCACGACAGGAAATTTTATTCCTCCCCCAAGGACGAGCATCTGCATTTTCTCTGCTTCATCACACAAAGGGGAGGATGAGGCATTTTTCAGGTGGGAGTGGATAACGAAATGTGAATAACGTGAACGCAGCATCATCGATATGTGTGGAGTTGTCTCTGCATCTTTTCCTGTTTCGGTCTCTCATCCAGTGAAGCCCTTCTTTTGGTCTGTGGAGTGATGTGGCATTCAAGGAACACAGCAGAAATCTATTAGACGTCTTATCTGCTGCGCTCTTTAATGCCATTTCTTCTTCTTTCTTTCTTTCTTTTTTTCTTTCACTCCCTTCTTTTCTGTCCTTTATCATCCTCCCCGTAGCCTGAAGATGTCAATTTAATTTGCTACAAGTCGAAGCCGTCCAACCTCTGGCCTGTGGTGAACATAATACATGATTTGAGAATTTACGCATGTTTTTTGCATGTATTAGCATTTTTTTTTGTTTTTTTTTATTATTTCAAATTATACATTTACACAAACATGTACCCATACACAGGAAACTACACAGACACAACATATACAAACAAACCATACAACAAACGTACCCCCCCCCCCCCCAAAAAAAAAAAAAAAAAAAAAGTATTAGCATTCTTGATGAACTGACTCGTCATTATAAAGGTTGTGTCCAATCCTATGTTAGCAACAGTATGGGAGTCCTGTTTAGCTTTAAGAACAAGTAAAGCTAATGGGTTTTGTTTATGTAGCTCAGTAGATGTTAGACCACCTTTGGTTTTGCTTAAGGGACCTATTTGCCATGTCACTGTACGAGTTTAAAAGGTGTAGACCAAGGTTATTATCGTTAACAAAAACTAACAAATTGACGAAAACTAGAATTGAAAAAACATTTTAGTAAACTGAAATAAATAAAAACAATAATTAAAAGAAAAAACGCCAACTAACAGAAACTGTATTGTGTGCTTACAAAACTAAAATGTATAAAAATTACAGATTAAATTCCCATAGTTTTTGTCAATGTCGGATTGATATGAAATCAATTCATTTTTAATTTATTTTGCCCTAGCAATTTTAGCTAGCGGCACCATACGACACTTAATAGTCCATCACTTCTGGTCATTGGTGGTTTAGAGTCATCTTCTCATCCCCACTCTACCTGGAAACATGGAGACTAAAGTTGAGAGAAAGCAGCAGAGTCCTGTCCGGGATTTATTTGAATACGACAGCGAGGAAGAGAAAAGATATGAAAAATCTAAAACTTAACTAAAACTAAGCATTTAGAAAATAACAAAAAATAATAAAAACTAGCAAACCTGCTCTAAAAACTAATTAAAACTAACTGAATTAGGGGAAAAAAAGTAAAAACTAAGTAAAACTAAACGATAATGAAAAATCCAAAACTTTTATAACCTTGGTGTAGACATACAGTAAAACAACACAACTCATTTTCTAACGATTAATCTTTTGACTAATTTTTCGAGTAATAATAATAATAATAATAATAATAACAATAATAATAATGGATTAGATTTATATAGCGCTTTTTTGGTCACTCAAAGTGCTTTACATTATTGGCCCATTATTCATTCGCTCTCACATTCTCCCTCTGGTGGTGGTAAACTACATCTGTAGCCACAGCTGCCCTGGGGCAGACTGACAGAAGTGTGGCTGCCAATTTGTGCCAACGGCCCCTTCGACCACCACTGAACATTCATACACATTCATACACCAGTGTGAGTGGCACAGGAGTTAAGGAGGGTGAACTGTCTTGCCCAAGGACACAATGGACTGACTAGGACAAAGCGGGATTTGAACCGCCAACCCTTCGGTTATTGGACGACCCACTCTACCATCTGAGCCATGGTCAACTAATCTAAACAAAAGTATTGTTTTGTTTCATCCATTTTATTCTGAATAAGACTCAAGGGCCAAAACATAAAATGTCACCTGTACCTTGGTAAATGTAAACAATATAAATAACTGAAATATTACCAAACAAACAATTTCAAAGTGGGGTGTTTTCCACATTCCAAAAAAAAAAAAAAAGATTGCACAAAGTTATTCAAACAAATGGCTAGCAATATCAATATAAAACAAAATATTAATACAATAGGGCCTTACAATTTCCAGAGAGTATTTGCTTAACAATGCAAATATATTTGGTGCAAATATGGTAGGGAGGGGGTGAAACTTATAAGAATATAAGAATACGGGGTCTCTCGCTCTCTCAGAGATGCACCTATACGGCTGCAGGCGCCAATGCCAGCATGGATTCCCCAGGTGTGCGGGCAATAGTAAAACTAACGTGTCAACTAAAAAAAATGTCTGTTGATTATGTCGGCTAAGTCGACTAAGCGCAGCAGCACTAGTAAAAAGTAAAGTTAATATTAGGCCTGTAACGGTACACAAAGTTTTCAGTTCAGTATGTTTTCGGTTTGGAAAGCCACGGTTCATTTTTTTTCGGTTCAGTATGGGAAGAAAGGAAACCCCTAAAAATGTCTTTAATGCATTTATTAGGAATTTTTTTTAACAGTTTCCCCCCCATTTTTGGAGACAATAGAATATAGAAAAACAGGAATAATATAATCCTGTTGCTATAAATCAAATAGAAAATAAAATAAATAAAATATTGCTAAATGTATTTTCAACATTGATTTTACAAATCTGAATCTAATACCATAAAGTCTTTAAAAGGTATTAAATTTGATACAGTATCTCTTAAAATATGTTGCCATAACCTTGTTGGTTGTATTGTGTTTACATGTGTCTGGAAAATGTCCAAGATGCAAAGAAGTAACGTTATTCTACTCTACTCAGTTCCACCTGTTCTGACAATTTATATTGAAATTAGGAGCCAATGAAGGCTAACTTTGCAGCCCCCGGTGAGAAATGATTCAGAATGATGGGAACCCAGGCACTGGAGTAAATAAATACATTTTCCTAAATTCTACGAGTCACATATTTTTGCCAGTATGGAAAATGGGTGTTAAATTCTGTTCTAAGTAGTTTTTAAAAAGTCTGAAAAAGACTTAGATTTAGCTTGTAGAAACCTGTAGGAACCCTGAATATATAAAAGGTAATATACAGGGTGAGTCAGAAAAAACGCTCTTTCCATTTAAAGAAATTGTACTGCTAAAACGGAAACACTGATTTTTCTTTTGACCATACAGTCATATTGATGTGGTTATTGAGCATGTCTGGTGATGTAGTCATAGATTTATTGCATTGCATAAGAGAGAGAAGGTCCATTGTTTCTGGGCACTGAAATACCTGCCAACACAATCTATGCCACAGTGAACAAACTTGAAATTGACAACAATTACAGGAGTCGGGGCTTTGCTTTCACACTCAGGACAAGATTTCACTTTTGACCGAAATATCAGCAGAGAGAAGTTAAACGTCTGGGTAGGACTCATCGGAAACAACACCATTCTTGGTCCTGTGTTCCTTGATGGCAATATCACGGGTGAAACGTACCTCCAGATGGTTAATGAAGTCATTGTCCCAGAACTCACAGCAAGATATGGGATTCAACGGAATGGGGCATTTGCCCGTTTCTGGTGGTTCCAGGATGGAGCGCCCGCCCATCGAAGAGTTATCGTGGAACAGCGATTGCAGGTATTATTTCCTCATCGAGTTGTCTGTTTGGGTCAGGAGAGAGAGTGGCCACCTAGATCCCCGGACTTGACCCCCCTTGATTTTTTCTTGTGGGGGTATCTTAAAAACCGTGTGTATCAGACTGTTCCACAAACTCTTCAGGAACTACGAAATCGCATCACGGCTGAAATCCAAGCCCTACGACGAACACAAATGGCGAGAAGAGCTGTGTTAGAGATGCGACAACGAGCACAGATTTGCATCAATCTGAATGGTAGCCAGGTTGAAGGTCGTGCCGGACGACTTTGTTGGAACAAAACATTTTGATGGCAAGTAAACATGCTGTAATGGTTGACAATTTCAATTTCATTCACGGTGGCATAAACTGTGTTGGCAGGTATTTCGGTGCACAATAAACAATGGACATTCCCTCTGTTATGCTATGCCATAAATCAATGATTCAATCGCCAGACATGCTCAATGACCACATCAATATGACTGTATAATCAAAAGAAAAATAAGCATTTCCATTTCAGTGGTACAATTTCTTTAAATGAAAAGAGTGTTTTTTCTGACTCACCCTGTAATTCAGTGTCCATCTATTCATCTAGCCTGTGTGTGTGTGTGTGGGGGGGGGGGGGGTCACTGAGGCCTTCCCTCATCAGCCCACAGATATATCCCTCCAGCGTTTCCTGGGTCTTCCTCATGGTCTCCTCCTGGTTGAACATACCTGAAACACTTCACCAGAGAGGCATCCCCAACAGATTCCCAGACCACCTCAGCTGACTCCTCTTGAATAAAACATCATAAAACAATTATTAAATGAAAGACCCCAGAAGATAGACCAGAGAAACAAGACCATGAATTAAAAAATCTAAGAAATTATTTACTAAAAACCGTTGCACACCAAATCCTGGGCCCTGTCCTGACGTGTGACCCCAGACCTCCTCCGTCACCCTCACCAGTCTGGATGGACCTCCTCACCCCCACCAGATGTACCCCTCAGCTGTCTGCATGTGCCCCCACTCTGGCTCAGTTGGTAGAGTGAGTAGAGGTAGAGTGGGTCATCCAATGCCCACATGTCGAAGTGTCCTTGGGCAAGACACTGAACTCTAAATTGCTCCCAGTAGGGCCTGGCAGCGCTTTGCATGGTGTATGAGTGTGTGTGTGTGTGAATGGGTGAATGTCAGGCTTTGTAAAGCACTTTGGGCACCATCAAAGTGTGGAGAAGCGCTATGTAAGTACCGACCATTTACCATTTTTACCAATTAGCAAATGGGTGTCCATCAGTCCTGGTTTCATCTACAGCCTGTCTGTCCATAGGAGTGGATCTCTCTTTCACTGTGGTTCTCCCCGAGGTTTCTTTCTTTCCCACTGGGCTTTTTGGAGTTTTTTCTTGCTGAGAAGGAGGGTCTAAGGACGGGGGTTGCCCGGGACCTTAAAAAACATTTATAAATATGACTCTGAATAGATAAATGAACTTTAAGTCTTAAGTTTGTATGAAATATTTACCTCCGTCAAGGAGGTTATGTTTTTGCCAGGGTTTGTTTGTTTGTTTGTCTGTTTGTTTGTTTGTCTGTCCGTTAGTGTGCAACATAACTCAAAAAGTTATGGACAGATTTGGATGACATTTTCAGGGTTTGTTGGAAATGAGATAAGGAAGAAATGATTAAATTTTGGTGGTGATCGGGGGTGGGGGGGCCCACGGGGGGGGCCACTGATCAGCCTTGGCGGAGGTCTGCACTCTCTGAGTGCTTCTAGTTACCTCCGCCAAGGAGGTTATGTTTTTGCCAGGGTTTGTTTGTTTGTTTGTCTGTTTGTTTGTTTGTCTGTCCATTAGTGTGCAACATAACTCAAAAAGTTATGGACAGATTTGGATGAAATTTTCAGGGTTTGTTGGAAATGGGATAAGGAAGAAATTATTAAATTTTGGTGGTTATTGGGGGTGGGGGGGCCCATGGGGGGGGCCACTGATCAACCTTGGCGGAGGTCTGCGCTCTCCGAGTGCTTCTAGTTAATACTTGTTTCAGCATTCATATTGTTGTCGTTGTTGCTGTGAATGTTGTGTTTGTTAAAGTTGAGGACGTGTTGTAAGATAATGTATAAAGGGTAGGAAAAATAAGCAGACAGCTTCAGCCCAGTCCTTTTCAGTCTGACTGTATAAAATAGTGAAATAATTAGTGAAGTTTGTATTTTTACCTCCGCCAAGGAGGTTATGTTTTTGCCAGGGTTTGTTTGTTTGTTTGTCTGTCCGTTAGTTTGCAACATAACTCAAAAAGTTATGGACAGATTTTGATGAAATTTTCAGGGTTTGTTGGAAAATATCAAATATCAAAATATGAATGAATGAATGTTTATTTCAGTTAAATACAAAACACATACATATTAAAAAAAACAAACAAACAAACATAAAACTAGAAGCACTCGGAGAGCACAGACCTCCGCCAAGGCTGATCAGTGGCCCCCCCCGTGGGCCCCCCCACACCAAGGAGGTTATGTTTTTGCCAGGGTTTGTTTGTCTGTCTGTCTGTCTGTTTGTCTGTTTGTCTGCCCGTTAGTGTGCAACATAACTCAAAAAGTTATGGACAGATTTTGATGAAATTTTCTGGTCTGCGCCCCCCCGTGGGCCCCCCCACCCCCAATCACCACCAAAATTTAATCATTTCTTCCTTATCCCATTTCCAACAAACCCTGAAAATTTCATCAAAATCTGTCCATAACTTTTTGAGTTATGTTGCACACTAACGGACAGACAAACAGACAGACAGACAGACAAACAAACAAACAAACAAACCCTGGCAAAAACATAACCTCCTTGGCGTGGGGGGGCCACTGATCAGCCTTGGCGGAGGTCTGCGCTCTCCGAGTGCTTCTAGTATATTTTGTTTCATGGAGTGATTGTTGGATCTATGGATTGGATGGATCTGTGGACTGGGTTTGTTCTTCAGACTGAAATAAAACAATAAAACAAAACAAACAGATGAATTATATCCATGTTTACCAAAAAAAAAAAAAAAAAAGAAAATTTCCTCTGAATAAAAAAATTTGGAGGTTCTTTATAGATCATGAACACATACATTAAACGACAATATGGTATGTGTATTTATACTTGAGGATATCTATCTAACAACTTGCTAAGGTATTTTTGTCATTTTTTTGACATTATAGTACCTTACTATTCAGGTATAGATCAGATATTCTAAAATAAATAACAAATTTCTCTAATGATTCAGAAAAATAGACAAAGTTTTGACCACCAAAAGCTCCAAATGAACTCTCAAGCTACATTCAGGAGCATTCTGTAACAACATTTTTGAGATATTATTATTGTTTATGCTGTAGGTTTTGGTGATGCACTTACATTATAGTGTCACATGAGATGACTTCAGCCATTTTACCAACTGACTCAAATGTCATTATTTGACATTTAAGTGACAACTGAGGCTATGGAAGAAGTGTAGTGATGTTGTCATAGTGATAAAGTGAGAGAAGGGAGGATATGGGGGTGGGTGGATGAACACAGGAGACCACTCTTTGTTTCCTCTTTAAAACCTTTTCTCAACATGTTATCTTCTATCCCTGATCCTTTCATAATTATAACTTTATCCATGATGGTGGAGGTCCTCTAACCTTTACGAAGTGCTTGAATCCCAACCACGACCTTTCGCTAAGTCCAACCAAACCTTTACCATCACACTGGCTTTGATCAGATTGAATGTTCAGATCTTTTAACAAGGAATCGGAGCTGAGGAGGGATTTAGGAAACCTTCTCAGAGCAGATATGAGCAGGGAAGAGGCAAAAAACAGTTTCTGGGTACGACTGTTTGTACAAAAGTGGCACCAACAACACAACACTTTTTGGATTTTGTGCAGTTTAATCTGCAGAAACAGTTTGAGTGTCATTTTATTATGAGGAATTGATTAGGTTTAGTTGAATTTGTATTTAGTTTTACTGTTCTCCAGGTATCGTGTGGAAAGCCTTGATTTATACAAGCTGAAAAAAGTGGATTAAATAATGTATGAAATTAAATCATTGTTTATTAAAAAGATCCCATATCGTGCAAAGCCAATTTATCCTTGTTCTCCATGAAGCATTTACATGTTTTTGTTCTACTTTGTGGTTCATTGTTCTTTGTAGTGTTTAGTTTATTGTGTTGTTGAAAACTGTTTCTATTATTATCTCAGTGAACAAAGTTATTTGTGTCACCAATTTAGTTCGGCTTGTTCTGATAAACTGTAATAACCTAGTTTCTTTGTCTCTTTTCCATTTTCTCTTCTACAATACAAACTCTTTTGCCTCATAAAAAATACCCTTCCCACTCATAACAGTTTGTCACTTTAGGAGTTCTTTTAATAATTAAGATGCTTTATGATCTTCAACTTTACCACACTGACATTCTGATCTCTGATAGGTAAAATGGTAAAGTTTACTGAATTTATTTATATAGCACATTTAAAACAATGGAAAGTGCTCTACATAGTTGCAGATACAAATGCAAGATAAACTAACACTAGTAAAATAAGAATAAATACAAGATATATTAAAACTGTTAAAAACAAAACAAAAACAATATACAGTAAAAGGATGAATAGCATCTAAAACACAACCAGAAGATAAAACAAATAAAAATCACACACACTTGTAAAATAATAATAATAATAATAATAATAATAATAATAATAATAATAATAACTAGAAAAGCACTTGGAGAGCGCAGACCTCCACCAAGCCAGATCAGTCCCCACCCCCCGTCACCACCAAAATGTATCATTTTTTGTTCCTTGTGCCAGTATCAACATTTCCTGAAAATTTCATCCAAATCCGTCCGTAACTTTTTGAGTTATCTTGCTAACAGACAAATAAACAAACAAACAAAAAGACAAACCCCGATGAAAACATATCTTCCTTGGTGGAGGTAACAATGCATCAGTTTTATATAGCACTAGGTACTCAAAGACACTTTACAATAAGCAGCCAAGGGACAAACACACAACAAACAGACAAAGACAGTTATGGAAGAGATGCATAGCTAATACAAAACGGCAAAGAACAAATACTCAAGCCAGTGCAAATAGCTGAATCTTTAAAAAAAAGATTTAAAGTGCTCAATGGACTGTGTACATGTGATATGTTGATCACATAACATCTAGTTCTCACAGTTAATGTGTCAGAAACAACCAAATTGTCAGTGTTACACTGAGAGTGACTTCATGATTGATGGACAAATGACTAGGTCATAGGAGCTCCTGTTGGGTGTTCCTGGCCTGCAGTGGGCAGTAACCCAGCCAAAGTGGTCTAAGGAAGGACAAGAAAATTGCTTTGGCTGATTATATGTTGGGAAAGTAATTTCTTTATTAAATGGTAAATGGACTGCACTTACATAGTTCTTTTCCACACCTTCATGGTTCCCAAAGCACTTTACAAAGCCTCACATTCACCCATTATACAAGGCTCTGCCAGGCACTACTGGGAGCAATTTACCGTACTTTCCGGACTATAAGCAGCTACTTTTTTCTCGTTTTGAACCCTGCGGCTTATACAGCGATGCAGCTCAAGTATAGATTTATATGGGCTAACGGGCACCAGGGGGCGCTCTAGCAGGAAGCGCAAAAGTGAGACAGACAGGTGGAAGAGGTGATGCAAAGAGGAGAAGTTTTAATCTTAACTTTTAACAATCATTTTGCGTGTCATGCACAAACCCTCATCATGGAAAACACATGAAGAAATGCATAATTTGCAGCTTTTAAGTTAAAAGCAATCGATGTGTCTGTCTAAGAAGGAAATAGAGATGCAGCATGGAAGTGCCATTGAGCAACAACGGAGGAGAGACGTAGAAAGTGTGTGACGGAGTCTTTGAGGCTGTTCAACTGAAGAACACTGAAGAAGGCGACTGCAGTGGTTTCAATGAGCAGAAGGAAGATGAAGATAGAGATCAATGACTTTTGCGGGTTTTTTAACCAGCCGTGTTCCTGCCGTTTTACTGATGTGGTACAGGCACTGTTTGGAAAAAAGCAGTTAAAGTATGGAAATAAATATTTAAATAATCTTTCTGTTTTCTCTGCTTTCTCTGGTCTTGTTGCTGGTACCAGTCTGGATTGTCTTTTTGTTTTGGATCAGGAGAAAATGGTGTCCATGTCTTCCCAAAAAACTTCTGATTGATTGCTCAGACTGACTGTTATGAGCACAATCCACATTTCCACTCCCTTAAGGATGTGGTTTTTCCCAGACACCCATAGAAGTCCAAGACGCTTCTTAACAGTTTTCATTGGCTCCCTTTTGGCTCAGTCATAACTAGCATTTGGGACTGCAACTCTATTGTAGTGCTTAAGAAGTGGTTTGCCACCGTAAACCTCACACATGTGGTTCTATCAGCTCTAGATGAATAATGGTTCTTAACCCTTTAACGGGCTAGTGACCATTTTTGGTAATTTCCGGAAACATTAAATATGGGGCCAATCCCATGCCTCAGTGAGGTCAAGAAGCGTGTTGGTTTTATTAACAGTATACAGAAGCCACTTTTACACAGAGATCCCAGAAAAAAGGTTAGATGGTGATCCTACTGTTTGTTTATGTTATGTTTATGTTTACGCATTTGGCAGACGCTTTTTTCCAAAGCGACTTACAGGGGAAAACCAATTAAATCACTCAATCAATCAAATTTTATTTATATAGTGCCAGATCACAAAAAAAAGTTATCTCTTGACATTTTATATATAGAGTTGGTCAAAACCAGACTCTAAGTCAATTTACAGAAACCCAACAGAATCCTCCAGGAGCAAACACTTGTGACTGGTGACAGTGGCGAGGAAAAACTTCCCTTTAACAGCAGAAACCTCGAGCAGACCCAGACTCCTGGAGGATGGCCGTCTGCCTTGACCAGTTGGGGTTAAAGAGAGAGGGTAGAGAAGCGGAAAAAGAGAGAGCGATAGAGATAGAGACTGGGGGAGAGGGGGAGTAGGGGGAGACACATGGAGGCGGTTGAGGATAAGTGAGTGGTGATGATGAGGGCAGGGAAAAGGCCGGACCACCGCAGCAGGTCCAGAGATAATCCTGGAAGAATCTGTGGTTATCCTGGGAAAAACCTTATTAGAATATTTAAAATGGAATGTTTGAAAGTGCTAGGATAGGAGGTGCTCTCGGAAGAGCTGGGTCTTCAGGAGCTTCTTGAAGATAGGCAGGGATGCCTCTGTTCTTGTAGCACTTGGTAGAGCGTTCCACCAACGTGGAACGACCCATGAAAAGAGCCTGGATTGTCTTGTACAAGGTCTGGGGACCGCCAGACTACGTTCCCCAGACGAGCGGAGTGGTCGTGGGGCAACATAAGCTTTTATTAGTGCACCTAAGTAGACAGGAGCAGACCCACTGAGAATTTTGTAGGCTAGGATTAAAGATTTGAATTTGATGCGGGCAGCTATGGGTAGCCAGTGTAACTCAATGAGTAAGGGGGTGACATGTGCCCTTTTAGGCTGATTGAAGACCAGATGCGCTGCTGCATTCTGGACCATCTGTAGTGGTTTGACAACACAAGCTGGGAGGCCCGTTAGAAGAGCATTGCAGTAGTCAAGATGGGAGATAACCATAGTCTGCACCAGGAGCTGGGTGGCCTGTTCGGTTAGGTATGGCCTGATCTTTCTTAGGTTGAACAGAGTGAAACGGCATGATCGGGTGACAGAGGCAACTTGATCCGTGAAGGTCAACTGATTATCAATCATGACTCCCAAGTTACGTACTACACTGGTAGGAGCCAGAGGTATGGAGTCAATAGTGATGGAGATGTCCTGCTGTATGGTTGGCTTAGCTGGGAAGACCAGCAGTTCAGTTTTGGACAGGTTCTGCTGAAGGTGATGGGCTTTCATCCATGCAGATATGTCAGAGAGAAAATCTGAGATCCGCACTGAGACTGTGGAGTCATCAGGTGGGAATGACAGATAGAGCTGGGTATCATCAGCATAGCAATGATATGAGAAGCCGTGTGAGTGGATGATTTGACCGAGTGAGGTGGTGTATATGGCAAAAAGGAGGGGGCCCAACACAGAGCCTTGGGGGACCACCGTGGTGAGGCGGTGAACTGCTGATGTGTGCCCTAGCCAGGACACACTGAAGGACCGACCAGTAAGGTAAGATTGAAACCAGGAGTGTGCGTGGCCTGTGATGTTTATCCACCACAGCCAAGCCACAGGAGTAACAGAGGTGAGACAGGCTGGGCTTTGAGACAGCGGACCTGCATGCTGGAAATAAAGGGGCAGTGTCACAGTGCAGCGTATAGTGCACATATGGAGATACTGGCATGGATTCTGCGGCAGCCGCCCCAGGTGCTGCAGCTACATGCCACAGGTGAAAATGGTATGTAGCCGAAGTAAGGTGGCACGTAGCTGCAGCATCCCTGGCACGAAACCATGGCAACCCTGGCACAAAGCCACAAATCCATGAAACCATGCCAGTGCCTCCATATGCGCCCACAGTCTCTCAGGTGTGGAAGTCACCATCATCAAAACATCACACGTTGGTTGCAGAACAAGAGGTGGTCCTTTTACATAGCATTCCGGAATCATGATTCCACCTTTAAAGCTATACTGCATGATGTGGCATTTTTACACTTTTCTTTTGTCATCTTAAAATGCTCCTAATAAGCATGTGTCAAACTAAAATGTAAAAGAAATCCACCAGGTTTTGAAACTCAAAAATGTTTAATTCTCATAGATTTCTGATAAAAGTCTGACCAATCATTTTATTCAGTCTGAATGAAATAATTGGCTGAACATGACTGAGCCTCCTGTCAATCATCCATTACAGCCGTCCAGCATCCGATCCATTATCGCTCTCTACATCTGATATGTGTACCTCTGAATCTGATGCTTCACTCACGCTGCTTCTCCTGTCACTGACCACAGTCTACTGTTTAAGGATGTTTGGATAAAACTCAAATATACATGTGAAAGGAAAAAACTGATTTATTAACAGAAACAACAACTAAGAAGAACAGACAGGGTCTGATGAAAGTAGGATGGAGATAAAAGTCCGGAAGTCGAGTGTATTGGACTAAACAGACATGTCTGCACAAAGCTCAGCTTTTATGACCACGGTATTCATACACGTACATGTACTTAGTGTCAAACAATGTAGGATTATGTAGGATGATAAATGTATGAACTATGAAACTTCAAATGTCCACGGAAAATTTGCGGAGGCCACACATTCACAGGGACCTCATCAGCTGAAGACACTGACCCTGCGCCGCACAGACCAGACCCTTAAATACAGGGTCTACTGTTGAAACAGGAGCTGCGGCAGGTGGATGATGTGTCTGATTACTGAGGGAGGGGTCCGCGGACACGCTGAAGTGGACCGGACCTCCACCTCCGCTTCCACCGCGTGCATCAGGTAAGAAGAAAGAGTCAGAGCTCAACGACACTGAGGGATTTACATGCAGTTCTATCAGGCTGCCCTCCACGTCGGATTTCGACGCGGAAGGGATACCCCCTGCATCAAATAGTGCCACTGCAGGGCTCTGATCATACGTCGATTTCTGACGACTTGGGAAGCGGGCGGGGCTTTGGAGGGAGGTGGGATGTTCATGTTCAAACTTTTACTAAGTGCTGTGAGAAATGCCACATGGGTAGGTAAAGCTTTAACACGGCTCTGTTACTACCTCCAGGGGCTTTACAAAGCCACAATAAAGGTGGGACCAAACGATCCCACCATTTTGTTTACACAGACGTTGCTCCTGAATAAAGGTGAAATATTCCCATAACAGAAGTGCTGTGGAAAAGGAGCTAGGGGTTCAGAGAGATTTTATAAAAACCTTGAAGCTGCAAATAGTGAATATGAGTGATTTTTGTCAGTTTATGACCTTATAATAGTTGTTTTATTGCATGTGTTTACTTTTTTTGCAAGTGCTGCTCAGATGTTTCATGGCAAGAGGAGGGAGACTGTTGTTATGCCAACTGACGAGGAGGTAGATGATGGTGATGTCCAATAACACCCTAGAGTTGAAATTCAGAATTTCAGAATCTTTCAGTGAGTGCCTTATAAAGGGTAAATGTGGAGTCATCGAAAGATCATTGTTCACTTTAGGCTTGAACGTCTGCCCATTATACTCTGAAATATAACAACTGTTTTACAGGCTGTTTTACTTAATTCTTAAAATAGGTGAGTTACCATCTACTGCTGATGTGCAGCAGATCCTTAACATTCCAGTGCAGAAGTGCGGTGTTTCCTGTGGGCTCATCAGTTTCAGAATAGCTGTTATTTCCTTAAAAGCTTCTGCAGATTTCTGTTTTCTAATTAAATGCCAACACAGCGCAGCTTGAAGGTTTAAAGCGACTCTTACATGATGCTCAGCAGATCACTCCAGTAACATGTGTCACTGTTAGCGTTAATGTGAAACCCATACCTACAACATCTACCTCTTAATGGCCTGGTAACTCAGGCATTTTTATTTATTAAGCCTGCGTGTAACAAACTGTCAGCTTAGCGCAAGAAGAAGTCTGCAAATATAAACGTAAGTGGTTTGCATTTTATTACCTGTCTATGATTCTGTTTCACATTGCAGATAAATACTGATGTATTTGTATTAATAGTAGAGAGTTTACTCTAATGGTCTATTAGGAGGGAATATCAGGGTAACAGTGTACATTACTGGTGTGTTGCCCTGAAAAAGAAGTAGAGTCTGTGCATGAAATGGGTTTCAAACGAGATCTACTCATCTCTATTCTGAAGCAGTACTGGTTTCTGTGGCTATAAAGGCTGGCCTGTTTTATCTAAAGAGCATGGAGTAGTTAATTCTCCTCTTCTCTGCAGCTCCTGGCAGGAGACAGTCTTGGAGGACAATTTGTTTACAAGGCAGGAGGTAATTGCAAGGCTCGACCTCTCAGCGCAGCCAAGGAAATATCAAGCCTGGTTTTTTGGAATCACTGAGGGGAAGCAGACAATTAGCCACCGGCGAAAACACCTCTGGTGATCACACCACGCTTTCTGTCTAGTGTCCAGCAGTACTCGAGGCGAGGTGTTGAGTAGGCAGGAAGCATTGGATTTTTTTTCTTTTTTGTTGTTGTTGCTCAGGAGAAGAATTCTTTAATTAGCTCAGAGTGGAGTTGCCAGTGGAGCAGGGCTGTGTTGAGACAATAGATCTATTTTTCTTGTTGTAAAAGTGTCCCAGCTGCTCTATCCAGGCCACTGAGTATCGTTGCGTACTTGGGTTGGGACACATTACAGTAGTCCTCTCCCATCATCCCTTTCACTTTAGTACCGTAGATCAGACCCTTTAGTTCAGTGGTTTCCAACCTTTTTTTTGGCTCGTGACCCCAGTTTAACCCCAGACATTCAAAATGGAGACATTTGTTTTTGCTAAAATTAATTTGTTTTTGATCATAGTTTGCTATACTATGTTGCAAATACATGTTAATTTTAGACAACATTTAGACTATATATTGTATATAATGCACCTTTTTGGTGTTTGCTTCTCAGTTTCTCATGGCAATGTCTTAGTGGGGCCAGGCGGGAGAAGAAATCTGTCCATTCTCTCTTCAGTTCAGTTTTCTGACTGCGACTGTGTCCGGGCAGATTGAAACGGAGTAACGCACATGGTCGCATGATCGGGCCAATCAAGATATGCCCTCTTAGATATTATATCCTGCATTTTATTTGAACTTGATTTTAACCCTTTCATGTATACTGGTCACTACAGTGAATGGCTATTCTATAGCTGTTCTCTTGTATTGTCTTGGATTTTGGTTTTTTTCGTTTTTTGCTGTTGTTTTTTTCTTTTGAACACATATCTTTATTAAAGTTTTAAGACACTACATATCTTTTCTGACATGAATTGGTAACCTTGTGTAAATCGCTCCTGAGCATAAACCCCCAGAATCACAAGCCCCCCCATAGTTTTCACACACTTTATCAGTTTATCAGTAAATACATGTTTCTTTGCTTCAAAAATTAAACGCATGGTGTCCAGCTGATTATTATTATTATTATTATTATTATCATTATTATCATTATTATTATTATTATTTTTATTTTTTTTACTTTTCTTATTTTTTAATGGTTTTCTTAACTTCTTATTCTATCTATTTATTTATTATTTATTCATTTAATTTTTTTTTTAATAAGAAATTTTTCAATCACATTGTTTTTTTCATGTTTAAAGAGAAATGAGAACACTCAGGGAAAAAATCTTGATTAAGGTTCTCATGATTCGTGCATGAAAGGGTTAAGTAAGAAAAGTGTGTGGCGTTTTAATTATAATGAAATATATATTGAATCATGAAAAATATTTTTTATTAGTATTTTTTTAAGTCAATTACGAGAACTTTCAGGTGACCCCACGGTTAAAAAACACTGCTTTAGTTCAATGACACTATAGCACACTGTGAAAATAATTCTAGTTGTGCATAACAGGAAATATTGTCAGCTGAATGACTCTGCAGTGAAATGGTTCCTGTCAGAGTTTTAAGTGGAGGATGATCTCTCAGACAGTACTGCACAACACTTAGAGTAGATTACTGAGTAAGAAGAACAGAGCAATCTGACCCAGGATCTCTTTGACAAAACCAAACATTAGATTAGATTACATTAAATGACATTACATTACATTTTATTCATCCCTTTAGAAAAATATGGTTCCAGTAGTAGCACAGCACCGTTTGTACAGGACAGAACTAGCACACTGACATGAGAAGAATTAGAGAATAAAACAAGGAAATAAGAAAATAACATGAACCATATGAAACAGTAGCAAAGCAGGCAACTGCAGAATAGAAGTACTATTAGTAATAAATAATGATAATAATAATAATAATAATAATAATAATAATAATAATAATAGATATAATAACAATTATAGTAGTTGCAATGATACCAGTATTTATTAATTCATTCATTTCATTCATTTATTTGTTTATTTTGAGCACTTACAGAATAAATGCAAGTTCAAAATTTCAAAATCATTCATTTACACTCAAAAAGAAGTGGGAAGAAGAAAAACTTATTTAATTCTACCCCTATTCGCATCATCAAATAACTTAACATAATAACAATAATATCAACAGTAACAATTACAGTAATAGTAGTAATAACAATGATTGCAAAAAGTAAGTAAAAAAAATAAAAAAGAAATTAAAAAATAAATAAAATAAAATATAATAATAATAATAATAATAATAATAATAATAATAATAAATTAAAAAATAGTACAAAAATGATAACAAAATGATGTTAATTTACACCTATTTGTTTCTTGGGTCTAAATCAGCCTCATTTCTCGTCAGACATATAAAGTATAACCAACATAAGGATAACAGAAGCTAAAAACACAGCTGGTGCAGCCAAAGTGTGTAAAAATAAGCTGTCCAATGTGTGAAAGTGTGATTTAATATCCTTATCATTATCACCTCGCTAAGGCCCAAATGGATATGACTGTAATTACAGTAGTGTTTTGCAGTAGATCAACAGTTTTTAGATGTGTTCACACGGCATCTGAAATAATGAGTTTTATTCTTTAGCTTTGACCCTGATGTTGTTAAAAAAATCTGGGAATGTAAAGAACAGAGTTAAAAACAGTGTTCGAGCTGGACCGCATTGTAGGTATTCTGTCAAATTGAAGGTTTTAGTGCTGTAATCAGCCAAAGGGTTCAGACGCTTTTATAACTCTCCTTCCCAATAGTTTTTAGGGTTTTATTTGTGTTTTCTCTTTAATTTTCCACTGTTATCCATTGAATGTTCTAGGAGAATTGATTGGTCAGTAGTGGTCAGTAGATTGGACCTTTATGTTTTTTATCCATCATCAAAAAACATAACCTGCCAAATAAGTTACCATGGAGATTTAACCTCAATAAGAAGAAAACTATCACGATTGCAGAAGTCCTGAGCAGAACCAGATCTTCAACAAGTACTTAATCGTGCTTCAATACACAGGCACCAGAGGACAGCACAGATAGATAGATAGATAGATAGATAGATAGATAGATAGATAGATAGATAGATAGATAGATAGATAGATAGATAGATAGATAGATAGATAGATAGATAGATAGGTTGGAGGGGGGGGGGGTCGGTTGGTAGGTCAGTAGGTTCATTGTTCAGTTGGTTGGTAGGTTGGTAGGTAGCAGTGGTGATTTCTTATAGACTGCAAGGGAAGCCCGGCTTCCCCTAAAATTACGAAAATTAAATGGTTAAATATGTTCGGTTGTGTTGACATTTCGTTGACTACAAATGTGTTAGAACACGTTCATCTCAAAGATGAGTTCGTTCAGAATCAGCTTAATCACAAATCAACAAACGCGATGTTGTTCACTTCTCATACATTCCCGTTGCGCTGTTTTCTCATACATCTCTGCTCAGTACATTTGTCCGTAGACTGCGGGCGTCTCTGGGCTTCAATGGGACTGAGTGGAACAGTTTTTTTCATTGCCTCAAAACTGGACGGTAATTGGATAAATGCCACGATGTTGTCCCGCCCCCGGATGCCGGGCGTCTCTGGGGGTGAATGGAGCTGTGGGCGGAGCTCGGCACGCCAGAATCCCACGTGCTGATTGGATGATCAGTCGAAAGGCTGAATCCTGTTTGACTGAAAGCTATTTTGAGATCTACTCCTTCACTGACACAGTTCAGTTTAATACTGTCGTGCATTCTGCTGTAAAATCAGAGAAACCACTACGAAATTACTCGTTCATTTCTTGCACTGTAAATAAAACACACTCATTGGACTTCCTTGTTTCAATTTAACATAATTTCAGCATTTTCTTGTTTCAGTTACATAATTTAATCATTTCTTGTTCGAGTTTAATATCGTTTTGTAGATAGTTAAATCAAGCAAACTGTCGGCTAGGTCGGAGTGAAAGGAGCATCTCTTGTTTAAAAAGGCTGAAGTCTTACACTCACAACACAATGGGCCAAGGCAATCTGAGCAGCCTAGCTCTGCTGGACATTGAGAGGACACTGGTCCAGTCCCTGGAAAAGACGCCTACTTGGTACGATAAGGTCACTGAGCATTTTCTTAAAAAGGAACGGAGGGCTAAATTTATGTTTAAATAACTTGACAATTTTTTTTTGATGTAAGCCGACAATGAGCTTCCCCTGTCTGAAAGACAAGCAGCCACCACTGGTAGGTCGGTTGATCGGTAGGTTGATTGTTTGTTTGGTTGGTTGGTTGTTGGTTGGTTGGTTGTTAGGAAGGTGGGTAGGTCGGTCGGTTGAAGGAGGAGATGAAATGGCTTAAAGCAGAACAATAGTTCAAGTTAAAACTGCAGCTCAAGGAGAAGCTAAAATGGCTTAAAGCAGGAACATCAACAAAGTTTAAATTAAAGTTGAAAGAGGAGCTGGATGCTAACTCAAAGCACTGGTTTATGTAATTTAAAATTATCCTCAGACTACATTATGCAAAGACAAACTTACATAAACTCTTTCCAGCTGCATCCTCATTATGTGACAAATGCCTCAGTGAAGAACCACTCTGCTCCATAGTTTTGTTCTGTTTCCTAAATTAATTCCATTCTGCACTAACATATTTTAAACTTTATCAAATATGTTGCATATAAAGTTGAAGCCAGATCCACTTTTGGTTGTACTCAAAGTCTGTAATCTGGATTGATAGCTAGATAGCTAGATAGATAGATTGCAAAATAACAGTGCACTTGAACAAAAATTTGTTGCATGACTCTCAGACATCTTATAAAAATAATTACAATTGTCAAATATTGAATCTCAATATGTGAAAAGTGCCATGATATTTAAAAGTGCTGTGTGATTACTACTTTTTTTTTTTTTTTTTAAATCTGAAATCTGTTTCAAACTCTATAAAGAAGGCATGGTAACAACCAACATATCTGAGTAACTCAAGTATCTGTTTACCTTTCTACTTATTTATTTTTTAGTTCATTTATTTATTTTCTTTCCATTTATATATGTATTTATGTGTGTGTGTGTGTGTGTGCGTGCGTGCGTGCGCAAACTTACAAATATGCATGTGTGTATCAATGCATACATTTATGTGTCTACACATATATTTGAAGGGGACGTTTTTGTATGTAAGTATATTATGTCCGACTGTATATAAACTTAACAAAGGTCCAGTACTTAGGTTGGGTTGAGAGTGCGGTGAGGAGGCAGTTGGATAGGAACTGGATACAACAGTTTCATGTTCAATTTGTATGTTTCTTGTTATAAATTTGAAAATTGCAAATAAAAAAGACCTTGATCAAAAATTCATATTATACCACTTTTGCTTCATTTGCATGTCTACTTTAAAAATGTATCCCCCTTCTCTTGTACAATGTTTAAAATATATGTGGTTGTATGCAGAATTATGGTACAGTGATTTTTTTTTTTTTTTAGGGGCGGGGCTCAGTTGGAGCATGGGCGGGGATTGTTCTTGTTTGTATTGACTCATGTCTGTAACATATTTTCTGTATAGTCTCTGCATAAATACCAATAAAAAGACTTTGAGCCCTTTGAGATGTAGTGGAGTAGAATAATATAGAAGTATAAATCTGCAGAAAATACTGAGAATGGACCTGAAATGTGGTCTGAAGTACAACCCTCCACCACTATCATATGAAGCATCCTCACTTCAAGCTCAGGGTTCTTCTCTTATTATCTGTATTCCCCATGGGTTTGAATCCCTTTTCCTTCTTCATTCATTAAGTTGTGTATAAACAATTCCCTCTGAGGCCACTTTGAATTCACTTTACATTCTTCGAAGGAATACGCAGACTGACTCAGCTCTTTGATCACGGTACCATTTTGTGAATTAAAGATCGGTATCGGCATGTGTACAGTTTGTAAAACAGGCAGCGTAAAGCCAACAAAACTTCAGAGCAGCTTCATTAATGTTGCATGTGGAATAACTAAACTCATTTCAGACAATCAGACCCGAGAAGTTTAACGTAAGGATGTTAAAATGAAGTTTAATCTAATATATTGAGTTTTGGTTCAGATTCCACATTAGTATGACTCATCCTGACTCATTCTACTTACATTTTCCATGTGGACATAGTGAATGCACTGAGCTTTTACACAGTCACAGTCCATTTCTATGTGACATTCAGTTTTTGTACTTTATTGTATCTGCTGGAGACAGATTTTTATGAGGCAACTTTTTTCCATAAGAACTTCTTTGCATTCTGGTGCAGAGGGGAAAAAAAATGTGATAGGTGATAATCTCCACATATTTCAGTCTGCAGCGTCGGGGCACACAGCTGCATATTCAACGTACAATGGCCAGACTGAAATGAGCCACTCTGCTGTATTTTGTGCAGCTTGGAAAAAGAAATGTCTATATTATCCACATGGTATTTGCTATTTATTATTATTTTTAAGATTTAACATGTCAAACCCCATTTACAGAAAAATGAGGACTGAAATACAAGATTTATTCATTAATTTGAACCTTTAACTGACAAAGAAAAGTATGTGGAGAATGTTTTCATTGTTTTCACCGACCAATTTAATCGTATTTTGTGCCTAAAAAAATATTTTAGGGACTACAACACACTGATAAATTATTTGGACAAAGACATGCTTACCATCGTCTTACATAAACTGTCTTTTTCATTTTAAAAAATCTGTCTTTTTTTGTTAATGAGGACTCTAATTGTTACACATTTACAAGTGTATTTAAGATAATGTGATGTTCCCCAGTATGAGGGTCTCTGCATAAACCCAACAAACAAATTTAACCCAGGTACAAGGAGAGCCGGAGATGTGCATTCAAGTCCAAATAACAATATTTATTATGTAAAAATGATGGCAAGAGATGATGAGGGCCTGATGAAAAAGGGAAAAACCAGAATTAGTTTTAAAAACAGTATCTTTAATACTGCATGATACATAAGTATTTAAAAATGACAAAGTAACTGCTAAAACAGATTACAATAGATTAGGACCAGCAGGATGTGTAAAACAGCATCTGCTGGTGGAAAAGAAATCAGGCAGGGTACTCACCGCGGGGTGACGCTATCGCAAAACCCAATAGCAACCACCACATGCACACCATGATCACTGCAACTCACTGCAAATAACGCTGCAACAATTGAGGCAGACCTACAAACTACTAAGTAGGGATGGGAATCGCTAAGAATTTTCCGATTCCGATTCCATTATCGATATTGCTTATCGATCCGATTCTCTTATCAGTTCTCATTGGGTGAGGGAATAAGAGTACAAACGTGTGTGTTTGCATTAACTGTCTTTTATATTTCCATCTCTGCACAGAAAATATAACATATACAGTATGTACAAATAACGGTGGGCCCAGTTCAGGGGGGGCTACAGTGAAAGTGAAACTACAGACGCTTTACTAATTCCTCTGTTGCCAGGCCTCACCCTGAACAGTAGTTTAGAATGAGTGTGTGTGTGTGTGTGTGTGTGTAGGTGTGTGTGTAGGTGTGTGTGTGATGACATGCCAGCTCTCATAATAAGATAAAGTTTATTTGCCATTTGTACACTTGTTCGGGTACATAGGGATTCTTGTGCATAGGACTCTTAGGTTATGTTCAGACAGCAGGTCTTAATGCGCAATTCGGATTTTTTTGGTGAAATTCGATTATTTTTGTGTGCTCGTTCATATTACACATTAAATGCGACTTCTGTCAGTTTTGAGTATGAACTGAATGCAACCCTGAAGTGACCTGCATGTGCAAAAGAGGTCCTGGCTGTCACAACGGGGGGAAAAGAGAGGACTAAAATGCACGGTACTGAAGGGAAAAAACACAAGTTTATTAAACATAAATAAAAACTAAACAACGGAAAACACAGAACCGGGGACAGAGTCCATAAAGGAAGACGAAAAAAACACAGAACCTGGATCAGAGTCCGTAGTGGAAGATGGCAGAATGTCCGGGTTATGGAGTGGGTGAAGGAGAGGAATGGACCAGCGCTGCATGGCTGCAAAACTAAGCCTTAAATAGGCTGGAGGTAATTGGCTGCAGCCACGCAGCGCCAGCAGGTGAGTCTGATAATGGGGAGATGAGGAGAGGGAGGAGCTGAGGGCCACACAGGTACAGATCATGACACTGGCGTAATACGTGACCACGTTTGCAGCGCTGTGTTTACAGAAGTAACAGTCCTGGGACACAGAATTGTGATGTTGGTCGCATTTCAATGATGTAAAGGTTGGATAAATGCGACCTGGCTGTTCAGACTGAAGTCGCATTGCAAAATATCAGATTCGTATCAGATTTAGGACGACAAATGAAAGTGGCCTTGGTTGGATTTGAAAAAATCAGATTTATGCAACTCTAACTGTCTTTAACAGATCGGATACAGGTCACGTATGGGCAAAAAAATTGGATTTGCCACATTTGCCTGCAGTCTGAACAAAGCCTAACAGTATAAACATAAAAAATTAAAAGATACAATAAAGAGTAAAAAGATATAAGCAGTAAAAAGACAATAATTCAGTGACTTACAATAAAGATCTAAAAATACTTTCCACAAATTGCACTGAACATTGCACATTCCCTTTCCTTTTCTAATGTCCATGACCAGAGGTAGGTAGGACATTTGTTGCCCATTCTTGCTGTTTCCAAAACTTGAGCTGGTCATCAGTCCATTGAAGAATAATTATAGAATAATTACAGTGTTGCTCTGAGCTGCTCTAAAATGTCACATATTTCTGTACTGATGAAGTTTGTCTCCCAGTAAACTCATGGGCACCAGGACTGATAAGATTCAGGGTCAGTTCTGCTCACTGAAGAAGATGTTGTGGCTACAGAAGCTAGGACCTCACATTCCAATAGATCCATGTCTAAAACAAGTCATGACACTTTGCGTAGCACATCCCAGCAATGAGATGTGGACTGACGGTTGGCAACTCAACAGGTGAGGTCCAATCAGAAGACGGAGTCAGACGACATTGCGAAGTCCAACCCATTGTTCGGGGTGGAGTCACCCAAGAAGATAACTGTCAAACCACACCCAGAATTCGGGGGTCTTTGACTCAAGTTCCTGCTGGAGCTCTTGTCCAGAGAGACCAGTGCTGGCTTTTATATTTCACATGTGATCAGAATAAATTATTAAACTGAGACCAAGTGCATCCTGACCTCATCTTTGGAACTTCCAATCAACGAATACAAAAAATCCTAACACCATCATGAAGCTTTGATCATCCTCAAATAATCACCGCCTTCAATGGAAACACGTCGACCTGATGGCAACATATGTGGTGAGAGCTCATGACTATAGATGAGGGTCTGAACGTAGATCGACCGGTAAATCGAGAGCTTCACCTTTCGGCTCAGCTCCCTCTTCACCACAACGGACTAGTTTAGTGTCCGCATCACTGCAGACGCCGCCCCAATCCGCTCGTCAGCATCCTGCTCCATCCTACCCTCATTTGTGAATGATGCTGCATTCTGCATATTTGGATTGTGTTGAGTCATGATGGTTTGATACTTTCCAGCACTGGCCTTTTATTTTCAGACCCTGACAGTTTTTTGGACTGAAACCTGTGAAAGAGCTCTGAGCATATTGGTGCCACTGAGTGGAGAACTATTCTTTTGGACAATTTTCTCACAAAGTGTTGAACCACACTCTACCTTTGAACCTCCTCAGTCTTTTGTGGATGCTTTTTTTTTTTTTTTTTTTTTTTTTTTTTTTTAGTTGAGTCGTGATCCGCTCATATTCTATAAACTGTGTACTATGTAAACTTTTCAGTCTTATTTTCTTATTTTGGATCAGTTCTAACATTTTCCAACTACTACAAGCATCCAAATCTAAATATGTCTATTTACAAAATGCAACATTGTTCAGTTTAAACACTGAAAATCTTTTCTTTGGGCATTTGTCTGGTACATAATTTAACAAAGCACAGTTTATTTGCATTTTTATAAATGGCTCACTGGTTTAGAAACTCTAACATCTAAGAAGATTTAATTACATTGGGCTTCCCAGTATCTGCAGATTTAAAGCAGTAAAAACAAAGCATATATTCAAACACAATAACTGCCACAGTAAACACAACTATACATCAATCCATCATCTTTACATGCTCTTAATGAACAGCAAAGAAAAATATAAGTATGGTATATAAATATGGTTTGTGTATTGGGATAATGCTAGATTTTTGTAGTCACTTTCTTTCTGTTTTCTCACACATAAAAGTTGTTTTATTTATTTATTTATTTTTCTTAAAGCTGCCATCAACCCCCCCCCCCCCCCCCCCGCCCCTTCAGAGGACAGTTTTATTTTTAATTACAGCTTGTGTTTAAGCAACAGTCTCCATATTCATATTCACATGTAAGAGTGGGCGACATGGGCAAAGAAAAATCTCAATTATTTTTAAAAATTTCCCGATAACGATAATCTGACGATATCCTTTAAAATGTGAATTTCTTTCTTTTTGTTTGTTTGTTTGTTTGTTTTTTACTAAAAATGCTGTAAAACTCTACTTGCTTACCAGGACATCTATAGATAGACGCAGCGTTTCAGAACAACAGCTCTTGTTTGTTTAAGTGCTTCATACATGTTCTACAATAATGGAGGGGGGGCAGTAGTTGTATATGTGGGTGCACGGTCCATAACTAATGTAACTAACACTGGAATGAAACGAAAGTGAAACCTATCATGCTTCCAATGTCCGACTCTCGGCTTCTATTCCTCTGTTATAACAGCGGATCTTACATGAAATTTTCACAACTTCTAACCTGCATCCACTGAACCCCCTCCACATGAATTTGTCATGTTTACAACCCCCACCACCCTTCACGGTGCCCCAGCTTGCGTACAACATTATTTTGACCTACCTAAGTCTTGTCAAAACCGAACCATTTCCAGGCTAGTGATGTGGACCCACGTCTGCTATGAAATCATCCGCTGAGACGGGACACTCCTACAGATTTCCTCCACGATGTTGTGTTTTGGTGCCGCCAAGTCACCACGAGACTGAATCCTGTCCGCCGATTGGCTTCTGAGACACGCATTCAGCCAATGAGGACTTTCATGCACCTCTCCTTTACCATCTCTGCATCATCCATTTGTTTTAATTTTGAGACAGTATGAATACTCAATAATGTAAAATTGCGCATCGTCAAGGTTCAAGTTTCACTTTATCGTCATTACATGTAGTGTATACATGAAGCAAAATCAGTACTCAGGTCCAGCAATGTACATGGTAAAATCCTATAAAATGAATCCTATATTAACCCTCCGGTATCCGGGTGAGCCTTTTAGGCACACTTGGCATTTCGTGTAAAAAGACTTCATATTATTTTTCACAATTTAAATAAGGTTAGAATTCAAAAGTTGTTCATTGGTGCATGATCTTTAAAATTCTGGCCACCAACTAAAATTTGCACATTGTAAACATAAGAAAATTACAAGACTAGCATCTGTCTCCCAAGTGTGTCTAAAACGCACTATTTCTTCCATTTGATATGTATGTTGACCTTGATTTACAAAAATAAAATCAAATTAGAGCAGAAAATAATATAATAATAATAATAATAAAATCAAATTAGAGCAGACAAATCAATCAATGTATAATATTTAATAGTTTGATTTATAGGTGCACCATTTTGGCACACTTGGTGACAGATGCTAGTATTTTTGAACATTTGACCTAGCGGCAAAAATAATAATGCAAATTAACCAATGTTGGAGTTAATCATTGACATATGCCAGGCTGCAAAAGTCAAATAATATGTGATCCACTTTTTATGTAGTATATTGAAAAAAATAATTTTTTTGTGTTTTTTGCATCCAAAAAAATGGTTTGTTTACATTACAAACACAGCATTTAAAGCAGGGGTCTCAAACTCAGATCCTCGAGGGCCGGTATCCTGCATGTTTTAGATGTATCCCTCTTCCAACACACCTGATTCAAATGATAAGCCTACCATCAAGCTCTGCAGAAGCCTGATAACGACCGTCAGGTGTGCTGGAAGAGGGAAACATCTAAAACATGCAGGATACCGGCCCTCGAGGATCGGCGTTTGAGACCCCTGATTTAAAGGGTTAAAAAATGTGACAGTTATTAAGTATTTGGTATTTTTATTTACGGGTCAAGTTCGTGAAAAAGAAAAAAGTGTAAAAGAATTAAAAACAAACTGTATGAAATTTTTTTGACATTATTCCACAAGTGTGCCAAAAAGGCACACTTGGTGCTTAGTAAGGGCCTTGCTGGACGGGATACCAGAGGGTTAAAGATAATAATAATAAAATCTGATAATAACAGTAAAACCTAAAAATAAATAATGAATAAATGTACATAAATATTACAGTGCAAGATTAAAAAATTAGTGGCATGTTAAAGCAGAATAAAAACAGCAGTGTATTTCAGTAGCAGCATGATCAACAGTAGTGCATCAGTTTTTCATGGAGTTCACCAGTCTGACAGCCTCTGGGAAGAAGCTGCATTTGAGCCTGGTGGTTCTGGCTTTAATGCTCTGCAGCCTCTTCCCTGAGGGGAGGGGGTCAAACAATCCATGAGCTGGGTGGGTGGGGTCCCCCATTATTCGGGCTGCGGTACAAATCAACATCAAATCAACATTTACGATATTATTGTAGGTGATACATATCGTCCACCTCTATTCACATGTTTTATATACATATACATATACATATACATAGAGGGAGGACTTACACATAAAAGTATTTGAGACGTGATTTTAGCAGCAGAACCCATGCATTCAATCAACAAAATACTTAATTAAAAAAACTCTACCATGTCTGTGATTTAAGTTTGTGCAGATTTTGCTCATGTGTGAAAGAAACCTAACCTTTAATGTTTGTTTGTTTTTTTCGAGAAATGCCATAAAAGTCTGCCTCCAGAGCCTAAAACCGACATTAATTGAGGTTTCGCAGCTCTGTCACAGTATAGACTCTGCTCCACAGAGAGGCAGTGTTCAGATACAACCACACATTTAAGAAAACAAAACAAAAGCATGGGTTGTTTCAGGTGACTGAACATGACCGAGGCTGTTGTTTTTTTGTTGAGGACGGTTGTCTTCAAGTTGGTCTCGGATATTAATGGAGGATGAATCCTGATGTTTTTACTAACCTGTAACCTTCCCTCCTGTGGCGGCGGCGTCACATTTAATTTCCACTATCCATTTTTCAAGCTAGATATATCACTCCCTCCACTTAATGGTCTCTGTACGGTGGGCCAATTTTTATGGAAACCTTGCAAGTTCAGTTTCATGTGACAGAAGTTCAAGTCTAATCTAAATATGTCTCCTGTCTTTGTCTGTGTTTTTTCTTGTGTTGTATAAAACAGGAAATGTACAGAGGATAATAGATGGATGATTTTATATAAAGCGGTGCATCATACTCTATCGTGTGAGTCACTTTTCTCTGAAATTCAACTTGTTTATGAGCTCAAAAATAAGGCTTTTGCATTGCCTGGAGTTCTGTCCCTCGGACAGAACTGTATGACCTGGTCCACAAATGGACTCTTGAGCTTTTGGGTGGTGCGGTGGCGTAGTGGTTTGTAATTCTGCCTCACAGCAACAAGGTCAAGTTTATTTCTATAGCACATTTAAAACACAAAAAGTTGTAGATAAAATACAAGATATGCTAAAATTTGAAAAAAAAAAAAAAAAAAGAAAGAATAAATATAAGATACATTAGAACTGATAAAACAGATACATAATAATAGGATAAATACAGCTCATTTAGCTTTACTCAGTAATGTTATGGTGCACTTGCAGCTAGAAAAATACGTTCATTGACTGTTATATTAAAAATAAGCCATCATAAATAGATAAAAACAAAAAATACACAAAAAAAGCCTATGACATCCTCTGTGCGTTTGGTTTTTTTTTTTATTTTTTATTTTTTATTTTTTTCCCCTCCCGTTACTTTGTTTCGTGATGCTTCAGTACCATTTTTCATGTGTTATTTTTTCTTTTTTTTCTATATATAATGTGTTACAAAAGAAATTTTCCTGTCTGGGGTGGTGCTAGAAACACAGTGTAAGCTCACACTGAGAACCCAAACAAGGAAAAACATACTGTCAAACATTTGCAAACGGTAGAATTCAATGCAAACTACACTGACAAGCAGATTGTGTCAATGTAATTTACATCCATGTAAATGTTCTACCACCTGCTGAAAGCTGGTGTTAACTTCATGTGTGCAAATGTGCAAACAAGCTCTAAGACAAGATTTATAGGCTTATATTTTCTAATCAACTCCAACATGTTGATAAGATATTGATGAGGATGGGTTTAGTGCATATACTATTATATACTGGAAGAACTAGGGATCCACTTTTTTCCAGACCAAGTACAAATACTTACATGTGAGTACTTGCCGATATGAGTACCTAATAATACCATTCCAGTTCTTAGTTACTTTTGTAAATGTGCTTTATTGTCATTGTCATAAGTCTAAATGGAACAAAGTGCTGCTACTGATATTTAATGCATTGGAATGAGGATTTGTCAATCAATCCACCAGGGGGCGCCGCTCTTAATTATCCATACCAAACAAATACCACAAAGCAGAGTAACGTTTTTTGAGACGAAAAAGAAGAAAGTCAGTATTAACAAACATGGCAACAACAGAGGAGGTAATACTAATGTGGATGCTAATGTTGATACTGATGAGGGTAGTTGTCATAAATCTGTCAGTAGTTTTACTCTAACTCACACAGTCGCTCTTTGAACAGATCCGCGACCTCCACGGTTCCCGGTGGTACTGCTCCGAATTTTCAGTCTGGGTACGTATCTGCGAGTACCTGGAAAATGGACAGAATTATGTACAGAATGTACGCAGAGGACGGACAGAACACTCCGTCTGTATCCGTCTGTCTCTTTATCGTAACTTTCAGTCACTGTCGTTTACTTTTTTTTTTTTTAAGTTAATTTTTATTAGATTTCCTCTTTTTTTCAGTACAGTACAATTATACATTTAAGTACAGTTCAGTTAATTTCTTTTCCCCCTACACAGCTGAAAATGTATTCTTATACACCTCCACAGGCACATATGATGAAATTTGAGAAAGCAATAACAATTATAGCAAACAGTGTTCACTCTTAAATAAATAAATAAATAAATAAAAAAGGCTGTAGATATAAATCTTTGTCAGAGGTAGAATGACAGCACCTTGATAACATGGAGTATTCTTGCATCACCAGTAAATATTATTGCAGCAGTTAAGGTAACATAGGTTCCCATCTTTTAGTAAATATGGTTTTCTGAAGCCTGAGCAAGTATGTGATCTGCTCCATCTGGTAAATATCCCAAACTTTTTGATTCCATGTATTATATGAGGGAGGTTCTGGTTTCAACCAACTGATGGTTACAGACTTCAAGGCAGCGGTGAATAATATATTCAAAAGGTATTTATCTGCTTTTCTATCCAGACCTTCAGGTATTACTCCCAGAACTGCCACTGTGAAGCTTTGTGGGATGTTCATTTTAAAAACCTCCTTCATGGCATTGAACACCTCCCTCCAAAACACACTTAACTTAGGACAAACCCAAAATATGTGAGTGTGATTAGCTCTATGGGCTCCGCAGTTCCTCCAGCATGAACTGGGATTTTGGGGATCCATCTTAGACACTATTTCTGGTGTTCTGAAATATCTAGTGATTATTTTCCATTTGAATTCCCTCCATGTATTAGAATTCGTAACCAGATGTGCCTCCGTACATACATCGCGCCAGTCATCCTCATATATGTCCACGTTCGCCTCTGCCTCCCATCTCCCTCTTAACTGCGAGGAGTTATTTTGATTCATAAATAAGAAAATAATATACAATTTTGAAATTGTTTTCTTTTCTCCATCACCAGTTTGTAACTCTATCAGATACTTTTTTAGGGGTGTAGGTTTTACTGTCGTTTATTTTGAAAAATCTCCACACTCCTGACATTACTCCTCCACCACATACCTACTGCACTTAACTGTGAACACAACATGATATCATGAATTGCATACAGATAACACCCCACTTTTAATTGGCGTGTTATCTGTACGCATTAGCTTTCAGCGTGTATATTTACGCTGCGTAAAATAGCTCGACATTAGCTTGGTTAGCGGCTAGCGTGATTAACGATTAGGTTTAGCAATTGGAGTGATTAAGGTGAATAGCGGCTAGGGTTAGGTTTAGCAATTAGTGTGATTAGTGGTTAGGGTTAGCGATTAGTGGCTAGCGCATTGACACACCATCAAATGGCATTAAATAACACGCAAAAGGATGAAAATACATACGTATAGCACGCCAAATGCAATAAACTGGCGTCACATACAACGCAGTTTCATGAGATCAGTCTGGTGAACGTCACGCAGCCGTAAAGTGGTATCAGTGTGTTTGTATCAGTGCACTTTAACGAGTACGAGTAGAAGTACACATGCTCAGTATCGGACCAATACTCAATACTGGTATCGGCGTTGGTGCATCCCAAGTAAGAACCAAGTGTTTTGACCTGACTGTGGTTTTTAGCTTCCATCACAAAATTCATTTCATCTACCCTGGCATAATAACAACTGCTTAGTCATCATGTGCATCGCCTCCACTTGACCCTTGTAGATTTAAAACATGCAAACACACATATTCTAATCCATCCTTTGACCTGCGCTCTGCCTCTTGAACTGTGGATAGATTATTTTGCTGCAATACGAAATATTCTCCCCCTAATCTGACCGGAATCTATATTCTGTGTGCAGAGTGCAATGACAGTGTGTCGATAGCAGTCAGCAGCTGTTTTTCAGTGCGACACGAGTAGATCTCTGCAGAGGCGCCATTGATCAGCTCGGCTGGATCTGCATCAGAGTTTGAACATAATGAGCCTGAAGGTGGGAGGTCTGCATCGCTGCATGAGCAACACCACCCTCAGCAAACCTTTTAGTCTCTGAAACGCTCTCAGAAGGAGGACGTTTATGTAGAGGAATGGTAACGGTAGTCTGGCTATTTTTAATGGACTTTTTGATGAGGAAACCTGTAGTGTCGACATTAGAGCAGTGGTTCCCAACCTTTTTTGGCTCGTGACCCCATTTTAACATCACAAATTTCTGGCGACCCCAGACATTCGAAACAGAGACTTTTTTTTTTTTGCTAAAATCAGTTTGTTTTTCATCATGTAATAGTTTGCTATACTATGTTGCAAATAAACATTAATTTTAGATGACATTTAGTCTGTATAATATATATTATTATGGACGGAGGCAGAAAAGCCAGGTGTAGATTACTGCACAAAGTGCGAATTTGATTTTCCTTGGTCAGTCCAGCTTGGATTTACAAGGCTGACAATTAAGACTGAACAAACAAGAACTCAAACTATGAATTATGAAAGAGCTGCAGCATCTGAAACTGACCACAATGAACATCTGAAAGATAAATAGTTCCACAGTGCTTCAGTTTCAGCTTCACCGTTTGTCATGTCTTTTATGTATTGGGATTGTCTCTGTCAACTCACCATGTATTTTTTATTAGTAAGGGTTTTTTTTTTTTTTTTCATTAGTTATTTTTTTTTAATCAATTACTAGAAATTTCAGGCCACCCCATCTGAATTCCAGGTGACCCTATGTGGGGTCCCGACCCCAAGGTTGAAAAGCACTGCAGTAGAATGTCCAACAAAATCACTTTTACACTGTGATACTCTCAAGATAAATTTTTGGGGAGTAAAACTGTCACCTGCAATTGTCACTTATAAAAGTTAGCTAAAATTATCACCAATAATATAAAGAGCTGTGAAGTTCTACCAAAGATGCCAATGGATTGGACTACAGTGGAGTTTTTCAACCTTAGGGTCAGGACCCCACGTGGGGTCGGCTGGAATTCAAATGGGGTCGCCTGAAATATCTAGTAATTGATTTAAAAAATTACTAATAGAAAATATATGGTGAGTTGACAGAGACAATCCCAATACATGAAAGGCATGACAAACTCTGAAGCTGAAACTGAAGCACTGTGGTACTGTTTATTTTTCAAATGCTGTGGGCGGTTTAAGATGCTGCAGCTCTTTCATAATTCATAGTTTGGGGCGCAGGGCCTACAGGCAGTGAAGGAGACGAGTGGGGGGGGGATCTATGGGGGGGTGCACTCTGTAACTACCGAAAACCAAAAGTGAAACTTAACAGCTTCGAATGTTCTGACCCGGCTTCTGTGACTCTGTTATACTCTCTGTTGTCATGTTTAACCCCCTCCCCATGGTACCTCAGAATTTTTTTTTTTTTTTTTTTTTCACTTTATTTACAGGGTGGAGAAGCAAAATTTACAATGAACATTTAGTTGTTTTTTCTCAGCAGGCACTACGTCAATTGTTTTGAAACCAAACATATATTGATGTCATAATCATACCTAACACTATTATCCATACCTTTTCAGCAACTTTTGCCCATATGAGTAATCAGGAAAGCAAACGTCAAAGAGTGTGTGATTTGCTGAATGCACTCGTCACACCAAAGGAGATTTCAAAAATAGTTGGAGTGTCCATAAAGACTGTTTATAATGGAAAGAAGAGAATGACTATGAGCAAAACTATTACGAGAAAGTCTGGAAGTGGAGGAAGCAACAAAAAACGTACCAAAGCTTTTATTAAAGCTCTCAAATCCAAAATCCTAAAGGATCCAACCAAATCCATGAGAAAAATGGCAATTGAACTTGAGGTAGACAACAAGACCATTAGAAATGCAGTAAAATATGATTTGAAGATTTAAATTCTCATGACTTTCAATAAACTAATTGGTCATACACTGTCTTTCAATCCCTGCCTCAAAATATTATAAATTTTGCTTCCCCACCCTGTATATATTTAGACAGGGGCAATGCACAGTGTACATTAACCTTAAAAAGGACAGATGTAGTGTGCCAGGTTGTAGCACTAGTGCTTATTTCCACCTGTAGTCCCTGGGCAGGCTGATGTTATCATTCAAAAAACAGACATTAATAAAAACTAAAACATACAAAAAACAATAAAAAATGCATTTCTATAACTCCATCTATATCAAATATTCATTCACATCCAACCATTCTAGTGTTTGTTTGTTTTTTTTGGTTCTGCTTGCGGTCACCTTGCTTCCAGAGTGTTTGCGTTCTTCACATAGGCTACATGTATTTGTTCGGTACGCCTCTATATTGTATTGAAGTCCCTGAACCAAAACAGTTCGGTACAAACGAGTGCACCGTTACACCCCCAATATTTGGCTAAAACGTTCAAACTCTGAGCAGGAAAGGAAGGACAAATATCTCACTGAGGGAGGGGTGGTTGAACCAGTCGCTTAGTGTTATTAGTCGATCACGTTAAAAAGTGCTCAAGTGATAATGGGAGAACAGATCAGCTCATAATAATGAAATGACTTTACATTTACTTATTTTTATTATTAGCTTCACAGATTCTTTCTAATTTAATTAGTCAGGTACAAATGTACTTTTTAATTTTGATGAAATGACTAATTAAGGCAAGTCTTTCTGTGGTGAGTTGGAGTTTTTCAATTATTCTGATTAGTCTTTATTTTCAGAAGCCTAAGAAGTTTGGATCCAAGAATGCCAGACATCACGTATGATTTCCATGGTCTTTATTGATTAAAGGCTCCACATTATGCATTAGACATTGCAGTTCATTTTAATTGTAGCTTGTGTCTCATTTTCAGCTTATAAAAACTATAATTTTCACTTTTCAGTTACAAATTGGTTTTTGCATAGCTCTATGTATTTTCAGTCAGTCTTCATTTCCGATAATACCTCAGCCTTTTTGTGTGTGTGTCTCCCATTTCAGACTCTCCAGCCTCTTAACTGTCCTCCTGAACAGTTTTTCACTTAAGGAGTTTTCTTTGAGGTTGAGATGTTTTGTGAATTACTATTATCATTTCTAGGATCTGGTCTTAACTCTCAGGAAATGATAAATTTTATCACTTGGAAAAACTATTTGCACTTGAAATCTTCATGAATATGTTTGTGGTTGTTTCTGGTTAGGCCTGATTTGTTGGTGGTCCAGGATCCAAAACATGCATTATATTTTTAACAGGGGTGACCAGGGGTGTCAAACTCATTTCTTCCAGGGGCAGCATTCAGCCCAATTGGATCTCAAGTGGGCCGGACCAGTAAAGTAATAGCATCATAACCTATAAATAATAACTTTTTCTCTTTGTTTTAGTGCAATAAAAAACATTAAATTATGAAAATATTTACATTTACAAAATATCTTTTAACAAAAAACATGTGAATAACCTGAAAAAAATGGAATTTGTAAGAAAAATAAGTGCAGTTTTAACAATATTATGCCTCAACTTATCATTTATACATGTACATAACACACAATGTTACACAAACATTTGATAACAAGCATAATATTGTTAAAAATGTGGAGTTTGGAACTAAAATAAGAACAATTCTCATTTGCCCAGCTCATTGTTCTTCTTGGTAGTTCTTCAAGGTTCAACTGGACTAGTTTTGCTTCAAAAGAGCAAAACTAGTCCACTAGTTGAACCTAGAAAAATGGATTTACTTATTTAATTATTTTACTTTAGATCATATTGGTGTGTATATGGAACCTGAACTAAAATGAGTTTTATACCGTTGATTAGGGATGTCCGATAATATCGGCCCACCGATATTATCGGCCCAATATTGGCATAAAAATGTAATATCGGTGAATATCGGTATCATTTTTTTTGCCTATCATTAAAACCGATAAAATAATGCCTTGATCTCACCAGCATTTACCAACGCGTAAATGAAGCATTGTTTGTAGCTGAAAGAAATGTGCAGTTTTCAAAATTGTACAGTAGAGTTGCCACTCTGTAATAGACTCATGGAGGGAGGGAGAGAAAATAAATAAATATGGCATTTTTTCCACTACTTAACTCTTTCTCCTCCAATGATGAGATTTTCCGTCAGTCCGTGTTTTCACTGTTATACTGTAGTTGAAGCTGTTGTAGATCGTGTGAATTTCTTTCCTTAGTCCAGAAACAAACAATTAAATAGCTTTTTCGGAAAAATGACGGACCGGGTTTAACGTTTTCGCACTGGAGTCTCCGTATCCCATGGCAACGCATCCAGTGGCAGTCACTGAATGAGGAAATGCAGACTGTGCAGGAACCGCACACAATGTCAAAAGCCTTAAAGATGATTATGGAGACAGAGTCTGACAATTCAATATACAGTATGATGGAGCTACAGAAGAACCATTTAGAGACAGCAACGGAGAAATAGAAGGTGAGGGAGACGGACATGGAACACGGGAAACACGGAGCAGCTCAGGTCCGACACGAAGTGGGGTGGGGAGCACAGAGCGACACAGAGAAAATGACAGACAGGAGGAAGAGAAAAGAGACATTTATAGAGGACATTCAAGGAGAAGACAGACACACAGATGTGGAACAAGACAAAGGACAGCTAGTGTTCATCTGTTAGAGTGAGTTCAGATTCAGACTGAGGACACAGAACAGATTCAGCTGTATAATGTCAGCAGGGACACAGGTAAGACACTGTTGGATTTGGCTTTAGTATGAAATAAATAAATAAATACATAAATTCATACATAGATAAATAACTAATGTCCATATAATTATTTACAGATCAAACACAGCAGCTGGTCCAACAGGAGGACCTGGTGCAGCCAAGCAAAGGCCAGAAATCTACAGTATTTAGTGCATTTGTTTCTTTTTTTCTTGAAAATGAGGAATATTGAAGTGTTTATATCAAAAAACTAAACTACTATGTGGAAGACTTATAACTGATGTATGTAAATGTGATAAGTTTAGAAGGAACCTGGTGCTTCAGAAGATGTTTGGTCTAAAGTTTGGTGTAGATTCCTCTAATATTTTGTGGAATGATGGGATATCTCAGAGCTGTTTGTTATTATTATTTTATTTTGTGATTTGGAATACAGTGTTACTGTTGGTAAATGAGAAAGAGTCAAAAATGTAAATAGGAAATCAATTTTATCTTGAAAATCAACGTGTGATGTTACCTAAAATTAGTTTAATATCCCACATATATCGGCAGCGATATTGGTAGATATCGGAATCGGAAATTAAGCGTTGGACAATATCGGCATATCGGTTTTTGGCAAAAAAGCCAATATCGGACATCCCTACCCTTGATTATTAATATCATCAGTGTTATTTTTGCACTTCGCAAATTTATCCCACAGGCCTGGTTGGACCTTTTGGTGGGCTGGTTTCAGCCCCCGGGCCGCATGTTTGAGACCCCTGCTTTAAACTCTAAGCCTAAAATGGTTTTTCTGGACTTTTTTTCTTATTTTGATGATAAAAAGGTTAGAAATTATGCTGTGAGTGAGTCCAAAGCAGATTTTTTTTGGTCAATACTTGTATACATTTACTTCAATGATTTTTGGGTGCAGAACTTTTACTTGTATTTTATTCATACTTTTACTTCAGTACAGGATGCGTATACTCTTTCCACCACCGCTGCTGCTGTGTTTCTGTGCACATTGACTATGCATGTCCTTTTCTACCATAATTGATTTGCTTGTAAACAGCTTATTAGTGCAAAGATTGCTTTAGGACTCAATAAACTCATCTCATTAGGAGGGAAAAATGCATTAGTGCTGATTAATATGAAGCGTTGAATACTGATGATGCAGGAGCGTGGAGGAGCGCCGGGGTTAGTTCATCTGAAGAAGAGGAGAAAAAACAAAACAAAACATAAAACAAAAGTGTGTAATCATTCTTTTATTTCAAACAAACAATGCATTTTCAAGCTGAACGGTGCTGCAGCGAAAGAGCGTGTCAGCATCCATCTCTGCTGTCGGGTCCATCTGGGCGCTCGCTTTGTCTGCTGCCACACACAGACTCACAACAACAACACACACACACCCGGTGCAGTATGCCAGTGGGCAGTGCCATCTGTACTCACACCATCAGATCCACCCGGGCGCCTGTCCACGCCGTGCCCTGCTTATTTATCACCGCTTGGCACACGGCGATGATGGTAATTGATTTTATTGAGGCCCCCACCTCCTCTCAACACCTCACCCCCCCACCACCACCTCCTTCCAAACTCCACCTCCATCCCTTCACCAGCCACACCACAGACAAACTCCATTCCCCTCATGATGTCAAACAGACAGACTGGTGTATTGTCAACGGCGCTTTGAGGGGAGGACACACTGTTATCAGCGCTGATTGCATTATGGCGCAGTGGGTCGTGTGCGTATGCGTCGGTGCGTACCGTGTGATTGTGCATTCAGGCTGGAGTGTGGAGATGTGATCGAAAAACAAAGAGTGTAGTGATGGAGAGGAGTGACGGCGCTGAGAGATGCAGTGACAAAGACTGGAACTATAGCAGTAAAATGAAGGAATTCCATGAAAAAACATTAAAATAAGTAAAGAAATAATGCAATAGGAACTAAAACTAAACAGAACTGAATTTTTATTATTTGTTTTATATATTGCATTAAAATCAAATATCAAAAGTAGGCATGCACTGATACCACTTTTTTCCAGACTGAGTACAAGTACTTACGTTTGATTACTTACCCATACGGAGTACTGATATGAGTACTTAATAATACTTAGTTCCTTCTTAGGTCTTAGTTCCTTTTGAAAATGTGCTTTATTGTCATTGACTGAAACTATAGCAGTAAAATAAAGGGATTCCATGAAAAAAAACATGACAACAGAGTAAAGAAATGATGCACTAGGAACTAAAACTAAACAGAACTGAATATTTGTTTGTTTATTTCAAATATTGCATTAAAATTAAACATCAAAAGTAGAGATGCATTGATACCACTTTTTTCCAGACTGAGTACAAGTACTTACATTTGATTACTTGCCCATACGGAGTACTGATATGAGTACTTAATAATACCATTACAGTTCTTAGTTCCTTTTGAAAATGTGCTTTATTGTCGTTGACTGAAACTATAGCAGTAAAATAAAGGAATTCCATGAAAAAAAACATGAAAACAAAGTGAAGAAATAATGCAATAGTGTCATGCGTCGTTTATGTTGATTTAGTTTTGGGTTTTTGTCTCTTCCTGTTTTATTTTGGTGATAGTAGTCTCCTTCCTGTTTAGTCTGCACTCTCAGTCTTGTCTCTGTCTTCCCTTTCCTTCATTGTCTGCACCCGGTGTTCCCTGCGTTATTGTCCACACCTGTTTTTGATCCCTGCCTCCTTTATATATTCTCCCCGCTCCCTTTGTCTCTTGTCACTGCATCGTTTCTGTGATCTTGTGAAGTCCAACTTTTGTTAAGTATCTTGAACCTAGAATCTTGAACCTCTTGTTATCTTCCTCTGGCTTTTTAGTTTATACAGAGTACGTTGTACTTCTCTTTTAGTTCTTTAGGGTTTTTAGAGCACGTTGTGCTTTCTCCTTTTGTTATCCTTTTGTGATTTTTTGAATTTTTGTAAAATAAATCTTTTTTTTGACTACTGATCCTGAGTCTCGCTGCATTTGGGTCCACACCTAGTGTCGTGTCGTAACAAATAGGAACTAAAACTAAACAGAACTGAATGTTTGTTAATTTATTTCAAATATTGCATTAAAATTAAACATCAAAAGTAGAGATGCACTGATACCACTTTTTTCCAGACTGAGTACAAGTACTTACATTTGATTACTTGCCCATACGGAGTACTGATATGAGTACTTAATACCATTACAGTTCTTAGTTCCTCTTGAAAATGTGCTTTATTGTCGTTGACTGAAACTATAGCAGTAAAATAAAGGAATTCCATGAAAAAAAACATGAAAACAAAGTGAAGAAATAATGCAATAGTGTCATGCGTCGTTTATGTTGATTTAGTTTTGGGTTTTTGTCTCTTCCTGTTTTATTTTGGTGATAGTAGTCTCCTTCCTGTTTAGTCTGCACTCTCAGTCTTGTCTCTGTCTTCCCTTTCCTTCATTGTCTGCACCCGGTGTTCCCTGCGTTATTGTCCACACCTGTTTTTGATCCCTGCCTCCTTTATATATTCTCCCCGCTCCCTTTGTCTCTTGTCACTGCATCGTTTCTGTGATCTTGTGAAGTCCAACTTTTGTTAAGTATCTTGAACCTAGAATCTTGAACCTCTTGTTATCTTCCTCTGGCTTTTTAGTTTATACAGAGTACGTTGTACTTCTCTTTTAGTTCTTTAGGGTTTTTAGAGCACGTTGTGCTTTCTCCTTTTGTTATCCTTTTGTGATTTTTTGAATTTTTGTAAAATAAATCTTTTTTTTGACTACTGATCCTGAGTCTCGCTGCATTTGGGTCCACACCTAGTGTCGTGTCGTAACAAATAGGAACTAAAACTAAACAGAACTGAATGTTTGTTAATTTATTTCAAATATTGCATTAAAATTAAACATCAAAAGTAGAGATGCACTGATACCACTTTTTTCCAGACTGAGTACAAGTACTTACATTTGATTACTTGCCCATACGGAGTACTGATATGAGTACTTAATACCATTACAGTTCTTAGTTCCTCTTGAAAATGTGCTTTATTGTTGTTGACTGAAACTATAGCAGTAAAATAAAGGAATTCCATGAAAAAAACATGAAAATAAAGTAAAGAAATAATGCAATAGGAACTAAAACTAAACAGAAATGAATGTTTGTTTATTTATTTATTTCAAATATTGCATAAAAATCAAACATCAAAAGTAGGGATGCATTGATACCACTTTTTTCCAGACTGAGTACAAGGACTTACATTTGATTACTTGCCCATACGGAGTACTGATATGAATACTTAATAATACTTAGTTCCTTCTTAGTTCTTAGTTCCTTTTGAAAATGTGCTTTCTTGTCATTGACTGAAACTATAGCAGTAAAATAAAGGGATTCCATGAAAACAAAGTAAAGAAATAACGCAATAGGAACTAAAACTAAACAGAACTGAATGTTTGTTTGTTTGTTTATTTCAAATATTGCATTAAAATCAAACATCAAAAGTAGGAATACACTGATACCACTTTTTTCCAGACTGAGTACAAGTACAAGTACTTACATTTGAGTAGTTTCCGATACCGACTACCAATACGTAATAACACCATTCCAGTTCTTAGTTCCTTTGAAAATGTGCTTTATTGTTGTTGTCATTAGTCTGACTGGAACAAAGTGCTGCTACTGACATTTAATGTGTTGGAATGAGCGTTTCTCAATCAATCCACCAGAGGGCGCTGCTCTTAATTAACCATACTGGACAAATACCACGAAGAAAAGTAAAGTTTTTTGAGAAGAAGAAAGTCAGTAATAATAAGCATAGAGACAACAGAGGTAACACTAATGTAAATACTAATGTTGATATTGATGAGGGTACATATGTCAGTAGTTTCTCACGAACTCACACAGTCGCTCTTTGAAAAGATCTACCTCCATGGTTTCCAGTGGTATTCTCCGTCTGGGTACGGATACAGATTGCCAGTGACCCAGAATAGATGTGGTTACATTTTGGGAAAAGTAGGTCAAAGTTCAAATTTTCTTATGAATTTTTTAAAACTTTCTTCTCCTCCCATTTACTTATAATGGCTGAAACTTCAAATTTCTATAAAAAACATTAATTTGTTTCAGTTTACTTCAAACTTAGCATATATATGTATATATGTATGTATGTATCTATGCAGAGAGAGAGAGAGAGAGAGAGAGAGAGAGAGAGAGAGAGAGAGAGAGAGAAACCGTTGATATGCTGACATCAGTACACGCGTAGACATGATGACATCAGCTGGATCAATGCCAAAATAAGCTACAATACATGTGAGTGGCGGGGTTTGTTCTGCCTGGAACCACTTATTATTATTATTATTATTATTATTATTATTATTATTATTATTATTATTAACAGTTAACCTGAGCCCTGACCAAACAGTCTGGTTAAATGAAGCTGCAGGTCGGCATCTGCTTCAACTTACTTTTATTTTTCAAGATATACAAGAAGAAATGTGTCCTTTTTTTATGTCCTCTTTATCAGTGTCTGTATGCACCATCACTTCTTCCTGGCAAAAGTAAAGCAAATTAACAAACATGGCTGGAATTAAGGCCCAAGGTTTGGTTCCTTTCAGAAAGCTCCAACTACTCCAGCATTTGGTGATAGAGGGATAATAGCATTTCTCTGGCTGGATTAAATGCACTAAATTAGTGCACAATGAGTTCTGTGCTCGGGGGGGCTTAGACATCGGAGCCAAGTGTTGGGGAAATGTGAAGAAACCTCCGGCAAAAAGAGGTTTTACTTGGGTTTAGTGAGTGTTTTAGTGTTGGTTCCACTTGGGAAACTGTTCTGATCGGAGTTTCTGCTGAAGTCATACTGCAGTAGTTATGCAAATACCCGACAGATTTCCATCTGATAAGGAATGGAGTCATTTTCTTATTGCAGCGTTTTTGTGATTCGACTGTGTGAAACTCCGATAATCATCTACACAATCAGTAGTAAGCAATTGAGAGTCGTTATTGTCAGTAATTACATAAAATAGCGTTCACAAGTTACTGTATTATACGTATTGAATCAACCTGCTGCTGTGACGGTCGCTGTCATATTCTGTTCATGAAGCTCCTTTGTTTAGTTGTCAACAAAGTAATGATATGACAGATTATCATATGGAAATCCTGCATCTGTCATACACAATATGGACAAAAGTATTGGGACATGTTGAATTCAGGTGTTTTCTTTTCCAGTGGGTCTGGGATTTTTAATTTAATTTAATTCATTTGACAGGGGCAATGCAGTCAAACATAGCTGCAGCTGATGTGATGCATATAGAGTTTATAGCTAGTGCTAATTCTCAACTCCAGTCCCTGGTTGGGCTCTTTCACAACATTGCAGTACAACTATAAAATATACATCATTTAAATCAATCATACCCTACAATTCAATAATCCAGCATTTATATGATATGAGGCATTCATTTACTCACTCACTCTCCCACACAATATACACAATATTTCCAAATGAGAACAGTTGTGTTTTGCCTTTAACCAGGTTTTGGTTCTGGTGGTGAACATCTTAAACTCTGAGATGGATTTCATTTCTGATGGCAGTGAGTTCCACAGTTTAATACTCTCAGAGGAGAAAGATGACTGTCCGAAAGTTGAACAATAATAAATATCATTGCATTGGTGAGTTTGGTTTCAATTGTTATCTTTGCTTCCAAAATGCCTCAGAGATGTTTTTTCCTTAAAGGGCTCATATTTTGCTAAACCCACTTTTATTAGCTTTTGGTTCATTTATTTGTGTATTTGGACTCTGAGAGTTCATAAAGTTTGAATTTGAACCCTCCAGGTGCTGCAAAGCTATCTTTATATTCATTCAAAGAAAAATCCAGTGGATTTCTACAACCTGTTTTAATTCCTGTTTAATTTGTTACGTCTATAACTAGTTACATCATGACATTTGCACATATAAGGTCAAGACTTCCAACGAACATTTCTCTGAGTAAAACATAATTGTTTATCAGCAGCAGCAGTTGTAGTCCATACTGAAAATATGTCCAAACTGCAAACTGATTACCCTAAAATGTTCAGTTGTTGGTTGAATGGGACAGAGCTGCACAGCCAACAACCTGGAGAGGGCAGGGCCTGAAGTGGCTTGTGCATTTAACCCTATAACACCAAACGTATCATATTTGCTACATGAGTTTTGAAGCCCTTGACATGATCAGTGTGATATTTTGTATCTTGAAAAGCTTGATGTATACAATTAGATACATGCAATACACAGATAATCCACCAGGGGCGAGGAATTCATTCATCAGACCCCTTTCCAGTGACACTACAAAACTGTCATTAATGAGGAAGGAGGAAGAACTTTGCCAGTTTTGAAAAGGAATTACTAATTTGTTAGACATGTTTGTGTTATATTATGTTTTTGTTTGTTCAAAAATAATAATGTTTGAGCATTGAGACCCAATCTATCAAATATGATACAAAATTGAAACTCATACGTGATACTTGAAACTAAATTTTTTTTGGGTTGTTCAGAAGGACCAATAAAGGTGACATTTCTGGTGTCATTACTCAGAAATAGGGTTGAAGATGGACCTGTGGAGTTGAATTAATGAAGAATTCAGACCCAAGCAAAGCATTTATAGTTAATGTAGACCACAGGGAAATGTTTGAAAATGCATAATTCCATTTAAAAAAAAAAAAAAAAAGCAAAATATGACCCCTTTAATTTCTCTCAACATTGACTGTTTTCTTTTAATCCATAACTATGATTTTAAAAGTTCTACCTTTAAATTTCTAAAATATCTTTCATGCTCTGACCATAAATAATAATTTTCCCCAACATCTAACATCTACTTTCTTCACATTTCACTTAGGAAGAAAAATCTCCCATTAATCTCTAGAAAATATTGGTGTCTATGTCAAATCAACATGAACAGGACATCTTACAGCTGTAGACATGATGTGTCCCAGTATTTTTGTCCATATAATATAGTTTGGAATATGACAGGAAAACAAGCTGAAAAAAATTACCAAAATTGCTGACAAAGTGAATCTTTTATATTTATTTTTTTTAATTCATACAATCTTCCATTTGACAGAATAAACACAGTCAGATGGAGGCATTTGGGGAGTTTCTTCCTTCATATTTCATTTTCTCATGAAGTATAAAATAGTGTTGTAGAATTCAGGACTGGAGTTGGTCTCAAGGCCATTTTTTGAAGGTCTCAGTTTCATCTCAGAATCAGTCGTGTTTTTTAATCGGTTTTGTTTCAGCCTTGGATTTGATTCCTAATGTGAAATTCAATTGATAACATGATACACTTCTAATATGAACAACGCTGTTTCTGATGAGTCTCTGTTTTAGCGTCTCCATCTTAATTGTTATGGATGTGAAAGATGCAATTATCACTTCTCAGCCACCACATGCATTTACAGTATTGTAGTTGACACCTTGGATGTGACAGACAAAAATATCTTGTAGTCTGACCACCAGGAGAGGTGCAGTGCTCAGTTTAATGACTTAATTTCAATGTTTGGATTTTTTTTACGATTTTGATTTAAGAAAATTTGTCCTATTTCTTGAAGAATATTCACCCAATTCATCAAGTGTGATCAAGTGTGATCAGATTGAAAGTTAAGACTTGGGCAGAATAATGTTTGAATGAACTACCCAAAAAGGACAGTTATTTAGTTTAATGTAGTTTATATTTGTCTTTAATTTAAAAGATAGTTGGAGTTAGGAGAAGTTAAGTAAAAACCATCTCTGTAGCATTTTGGAAGCAAAGATAACAGTTTGAACCAAACTAACCAATGCAATAATATTTATCACAATAGTCAACGTGTCCCAATACTCTTGTCCACATTGTATATGACTTAGGCAATTACGCTATGAGGCTAACAATATCATACTAACACAAGGATTGTTAATGCAACACTTTTTGCATTAATTCATTAATACATGTAATGCGTGCCCATGTTCATATGGGGTCAAAACACAATAATATCCCATCAGAGAGCGAACTTTAATTGATTTCCATTCCAACATTTATTTCAATATAAAGGAACTCCTTGTTTTGGATAATCCCTTATGGTCCAAGTAAAGCAAAAATGAATTTAAAAGTAAAAATGTGGGTCATTTAGCAACACTAATCTGTCAAATTGTCTCTAAAATGTCCCATCAGAGAGATTTCGAATACTGTGTTTTGACCCTTTGATAGATTTCTGAAACAGAGTTTGATTATTAAGAAGAACAGACATGACAAAACACCTTTAGATGTCACCAGCACCGTTGAACGATATGGAAATTTTTGTTAAAACTGAAGATTGTATGTGATTTATGGGTGTGAATTATGCAAAACAACCCTTTCGGTCTTGAAAGAAAAGAAAAAGTAATTTTTGGTAAACTGTGATTATGTTTTCATTGTAGACTTTGTAATGCAAAAGATAATAAGCAAGTGTGGAGGGATGAGATATTTTTGTAAAACACATATTTATGTTTTTCTGAATATCACCCCGTGTGTATTTTGTATGCATGTGTTACTGTGATGGGAGGTTTTTGTGCATCCCAGTCTGTCATTACCTATCGGAGATGGTCAGACCAGGCATTAGGATGGGCGGCAGGTGCGAGGCAGGTCCAGGGAAAGATCAATGCAATTTGCAAAGTGCCTTCCACACAATTTCTGTGTTGGATTGTCTCCAGCAGCAGTGTGAGTGGCAGATACACGACGAAGGATAAAAGTCATGAATCAACTTAACTTCTGCAAAACTCTACGCCTTTCCACGCCGCCTGTCAGCAACAACACAGACTAACAGACCAAAGGGAAATGAAGCGCTGTGATCTGCAGCGAGTATGCCACGTCCCGGCGTGTTGTCGGCGATCAGCGGCATAGATATCATCATCATCATACATGTTCCATTCAAACTGGAAATCAGCGCAGCACTCCAGCTTTGACCCAGAAAGTGAAACATTCTGAAAAATACTGCTTTCTCTTAAACAAAGGGTGTCTCTATCTTTCACACTTTTTGGTCATGTTCAAGTTTAACTGCATTCTTGTCTTCAATATCTGAAGTGTATTCAGCTATTTCAGGTCTGACCTTTGACCCCTGCCCTTTCATCGGACTTTTTGATGTACCATTAGAAGATCTCCTTCTACAAAGGCCACTATTAAATAGTAGGCCTGTAACGGTACACGAAATTTTCGGTTCGGTACGTTTTCGGTTTTGAAAGCCACGGTTTGTTTTTTTTTTCCGGTTCGGTACGAGAAGAAAGAAAACTCCTCAAAATGTCTTTAATACATTTATGAATTTTTGATAATTTTTCCCCCAATTTTTGAACACAATAGAATATAGAAAAACAGGAATATAATTCTGCTGCTATAAATCAAATAGAAAATAAAATAAATTATTAATATTACTAAATGTATTTTAAACATTAGTAATGCACTTTTCCCTGACAGGTAGTTTTGAACAAACAACAAAAATCAAATCACAGTTCTATCAGTTCACATTCTGCATAAAAATACCAAAAAAATTCCACATGAAGTGCAACATTAACAAGAGGACAAACTGGTATTCTGTTTAAACAACTGAAGAGCAACACTGACAACAAAAAATTTACCAAATTATTTATTTTAGGACAGATAAACTGTTTTGGCCACTTTGTGTACGTGCGTGCGCGCATGCAGGGTGCAATTTGTTGGGGGGATGTTTTTTTTTTGTTTGTTTGTTTTTGTTTTTGTTTTTTTTTCAGTCGGAGCTGGTGGGGTGGGGTGGGTCCATAACTAATGTAACTAATGCTGGTGTGAAATGAAAGTGAAACTTTGTATTCTTTCAACGTCCAACTCTGGGTTCTATTCCTCTATTATACAGCATGTGTGTGTGAGAGAGAGACAGACAGACACAGCTAGTGTTAGTGTTTCAGAACTACCGTAGTTCATAGACAGTAAACAACATCCGTCTTATTAACATCTCTTTCCCCGTTGTTGTCTTTCACCAGGACCTGAACTGATTCCAAACAGGACTGTAATGATGGTGGAGGGTGTTCAGTCTCTTCCTTCCAGGTTCACATCATATTTGTTGTTGTTGTTGTTGTTGTTGTTGTTGTTGTTGTTTTTTTACCTTATATCAGCTGTTATTTCGTATTTCAGGTCAATGTGCACGTCCTTCAGTATTTCTGTGTGGAACTTGCACGGAACTTCCGCATCAAACAACGTCTTTCGTTCCTTTTTCTTTTTCTCAACATACTGTGCCGTTTCAGTACAGCTGTGTACCGAACCGAACAGGTGTGTACCGAAACGGTTCGGTTCGGTACGTGTACCATTACAGGCCTATTAAATAGTATAGCCTACTCCTCCCTTTTAGCATGATGACTCATTCTTTTAAACTGGAAGAATGAAAAAAAAACCTCCTTTGGCAGATGGATATGATGTCATGTTTTTCCTTAAGATTAAAAAGATTATGCTGCGTTCCAGGCAACCTGTAACTCATGTTTTTCCAACCTTCTACTGGTGAAAATGCATTGGAATGTCAGTCAAACCTGTGACTTCCCACCTGTGAACTCATACTCAATGTACTCCCAGTTCTGAGTTCTGACGTCACGTAGCAATGGCAGCCCCCATGGATGTGGTGTTTATGCAGATTGTTTATTAAAACAAGGTATTGCTCCGATATTATTCATCTATAAATGTTCAGCATAATCAGCATCTACTCTAGTGTTAGCTAGTTTTCAGTCCATTGAGTGCAAGAATAAATTAATACCGAATACGTATCCAAATATACAAATACAATAACATAAAAGGTAGAACAGCTTCTCTTGCCTTATGCACCGTTTTTGCTCCTGTTTCCCTCAGATAAGCAGAGAGCAAACACCTTTGGCGATAGAAATGATCGTAAATGAGCATAACGTATGGTCCACCGTGCTGGTTTGTTTACATCTAGCTACCACAATTCCTTGAGCTCAGGCAGTTTGGCGTAACTTGCCTGGAATTTTACAAAGTTCATGGATTGAACTCATGACTTATGGGCTCAAAAACCGGCCTAGAACGCAGCATTAGATACACAGTGAATGGATCAATGGGGAAGTTTAATGTGGTATGGCATCCTCTAATTTCTTATGGAGAACAGCTGACAATGTACCTTGACTCTGGATAGTATGTGCTGTGTACAAAGTGATTGGGTAATTACATAGTGGAACCCTTTCATTTTTTATTTTTGTGGCGTCTTATACCTTTGTTATATGTCTCAGTGTTTGTCTTATTTTTTCTGTATGTTTGAAAGTCTTAATAAAAATACATTGATAAAAAAAAAACAAAACAAAGGGTGTCAAACATGCGGCCCAGGGGCCAAATCTGGCCAACCAAAGGTTGTAATCCGGCCTGTGGGATGAATTTGTGAAATGCAAAAATTATCACTTATTAACAATCATTTTAGTTCAGCTTTCCACATTCAGACCAATTCAGTCTCAAGTGTGTCGGACCAGTGAAATATGATCAAAATAACATAAATAATGACAACTTCAAGTGCTTCTTTTTGTAAATGTCAACATTTTCATGTAATAGTACTGTATTTACAGTAAAACAAATTATCATTTCACAAAAAGGCTTGAATAATCTGAATAAATATGAACAACCTGAACTATCTTAAAAGAAGTGTAATTTTACCAATATTCTGCCTGTTACTAAATGTTTTGTGTATTTCTAGATCCACTGTAAGATGTAATGCATATCTTTAAAGAATAAACTGAAGCATAATATTGTTACAATTGCACTTATTTTTTTGAAGACATGTCAGTTTGTTTATGTTCACAATGTTTTAAAGGATAGTTTGTAGATATAAACACTTTCATAATGTAATTTAACTTTTTTCACTGTGAAACATCGTAGAAATTTGACATTATTTATATATTTTTATGTTATTATGTTACTGGTCTGTCCCACTTCAGATCAAATTTGGCTGAATGTGGCCCCTGAACTAAAATGAGTTTAACACCCCTGTCTGTCTGGAGATAATCTTCAACCATTCCTGCTGGAGCATTCCTGTCCAGTTTAACAAAATGAAGCTTGGTAGAAGTGCAACTAATTTCCAGCACCAGATGACTTCATTTCACTTCTGCAGATGCAATTCCAGTCAGAATAAAGTCAGTGGAGTTCTTCTTGCTGAGCACTAGAATGTGTAACTAGGTAATGATTACTGACTGATGTTGTCATGGACGGTTTCTGCCATTCTGGGCACAATTTGGATGACAACACAGAAGTCAAGGAATTGGGGTTGAAGCAAATATATGTTTTACATATCGTTAGCCTCATAGCATAATTGCCTAAGTCACACACTACAGGGTGTATAAAAAAAAACTATACATTTTGAAAAATTAACCCCACTTCTGCATTTGATGATTTTTGGAATTTTCTTTTATGGACCTCGGTAGGTAGGGGATTGGTGGATATTCATCCAAATTTACAGACCCAGGTTTTCAGAGGCAAATTGCCCAATCCAAGTTAAATCTGGTTTGAGCATGGGATTTAAATCCAATCAAAGGTCATGGGCGGGGACAATGGGCATCCATCTTGTTTTCCACAAAATTGCCAGGTTACAGCATAAACACTTTTGCCACCATGTCAATTTTATTTCTTTACCCATGGCAGCTGTTCCTACCTTTCAATGTTAATTCAACTTGTTTAGGCCTGAAAATGTCACTGAGGACAGGCCAAGTTAGGGTTAGGGTTATGGTTAGGGTTAGGGTCAGCACACCTGGGGCTTGTTTCTGCACTACTTTGTTAAATCGTTAAGCCCAGTGCAATGCAAAATGTGTCTATTTAAAGGTCCCATATTATGCAAATCTCACTTTGTGAAAGTTTTCTTATAGTAGTGTGTGTTGCAGTAGCCTCATTATGAGGTTCGAATTTGAAAACTGTCTGTTTCCTCCCTGCCTTGCTACACCACATTTTGTGAAAATGCCTGCTCAAACGGCCGAGTTTGAGTTGGTTCCGCTTATGACGACATAAGTAGATTTAACTCCTCCCCCTGACTGTGCCCCCACCCTGCATGAAAAGGTGAGCCCCACCCTGGCAAAGCGAGCCCCGCCCTGGCAAAGTACCTCTTGGACAACAAACATGGCGAAGGCGAGACACGCAAGTTGTGCTGTTGTTGGCTGCACACACCAACACGATAGTTTATTTTTGCTCCCCACTTCCGAGCCTCTCCGTAAAAAGTGGCTGGATTCTATCTTTGATGGTCATGTACCAAACAACATTCCCAAACGCTTGTATGTGTGTGCCTGGCATTTCACGGCCGAGTGTTTTTCGAACATGGGCCCGTACAGCTCCGGCTTAGCACAAAAAGACTCCGAATCAAGAAGGACGTCGTACCAACGCTTCGTGACCCAAGTACAAGTGTGGGAGATGTAAGTTGTTATCATTTTTTTTTTTGTATCTTTACTGCATAACCCTACATTACGGATAAGCTGGTGGTTGTTGATGTGTACGTCTAACGTTAGCATGGCAGCTAACATAGCTCGGTTACTGCTGCTAACATTTGCGTCCCCGTTAACATGCAAGAGCTGATAATATCAAGAGACATTCAACATAACTACTTTGAACACGGGCCTTTTGTGGTTGGCATCAGTATAGTTAGCATCAAGCTTGTTAGTAGCTGCCTGCATTAGTGGCGGCAGGTGTCTTTCCGTGTCAGGTCCACGAACCCGACACAACACCGCCGTTTTCCGTCGGGGCTCAATCACGCCTCAAGGCAAAGAAAGCCAGTGTTTGGAAAGATGTTCTGTCTGAGACGTGTATTGTAGACGAGAGAGGGGCATTTCAAACAGCGCGTAGTACCGCTAGCGTAAGCCGCGTCCTCTCCCAGAGAGGGGAGGGGCAGTGAGCGTGGACAGATGCGTTCATTTGCATACCCGGAAGCAGGCCCAGAAACAGCCTGGTCTGAGGAGGGCTGGTGAGAGTGACTTTTTCGACCGCTGAAACTCCGAACAAGGGATGATTTTGGGGCAAACAAACTCAAATACTATGTTTTTGGGCTTGTGAGACCTATATGATGTGACTGAAAAATAGCATAATATGGGACCTTTAATGCATTTTGCGCTACCCCATTTCTGGGCTCGCTCTTTGTTCGTAAACAGCTAACGCAACACAAAATGCATTCATGCGTTAGTTTGTTAATCCCAACGCAACACAAAATGCGCTATCCTGTTTCTGGGCTAGTTGGTTAAAAGTGTGTGCTCGCCCAGTTCCTCCTTCCAGGGCTGATTTTAACACGGACCTCAGAGGTCCGCGTTAGAAGGAGGATGTATTCTTGTAGCTTCATTTCACTTCACTTCTGTCATGTATTTCTTTTGAAATATTATTTACATTTGAAAAAGAGGATTTTTAACACAAGTTTGACAATATCTTTAATGGTATCAGATTTTTCCCATGGACATTTTGTGCTGATAAAAATGAATTTACCGAGTGAGGACTTATGAAACGGTGTTTGTCGAACATGAGAACACAGTGGAAATATTTGCATTTCTCAGTAAATATAATAGTTGTTTACAGTTCCATGTATAAAAATGCCTTTAGAAAATCCCATGTTGCTTTATATTTTGGTGGAACTACTGTGGCGGTGCAGGCTTTTTGTGTTTGGCTGCTGTCGTTCTATTGTCGCACAGTATGTCTTTGTGCTGAATGTGTCTTTAGTGGAGCATATCATGTCGCAGCGCCCATTTGTGTTAAATCACTGTCGGCATTCAAGGCAGTGACTGTGGTGATTATACAGCTGATTATACATGTGTCATTTGTGTGTGTAGTCAATCGGTAAGTTTTATATAAAGCTTTTTGTGTTAGTATGTATGGGGGGTGGTGACGGTTGCAAATGCCAGGGCCTTTTTTCTAATCCAAGTCAATCACTGATAATAATATGTGGGATAAGATGCTGGTTCCCTCCTGACTCTTAATATGGAGTCAAATTGTGATACTGTGTTCTGCATAATAATTCACCCTATATTTATAGTTGGTATAATGGAAGAATTTCACCAGAAATCCCAGCGTTTGCATAGAAAGGTAGTGAGAATCAACTGAAAGTACCAATAATAAACAACATGTAAACGGTAAACCCACTGTTAAGTCTGTGTGTTCCTGTAGAAGTCGTCCAGTCAGTTTTAATGTCGGTAAGAAAGACATGATGGTGAAATGGGTCAGAGAGAGATGACCATCCTCCTATGTCTATATGGAGAGCATTGATTTTTGAGGTTGAGACTTTGGAATACTCGGATACTATGTCAAAGAAAGGGCTTTCTCTGCAGAAACAAAACTAAAAAAAAGACGATTTTATTGTTATTACTTTTTTAATAGAATTGCCACAAAAAAGTGCCACCAAATGTTGTAAGGTGGAAAACAACTTATCACAATAAATACATGTGATAACAATAAAATACACAATAACAATAATAGTGAAAAATAACAAACACACACACACACATATATATATATATATTAGGCCTGTAACGGTACACGTATCAAACCGAACCGTTTCGGTACACACCTGTTGGGTTCGGTACACCGCTGTACCGAAATGGCACAGTATGTTGAGAAAAAGAAAAATTAACGAAAAACGTTGTTTGATGCGGAAATTCCGCGCAAGTTCCACACAGACATATTGAAGGACGTGCACATTGACCTGAAATACGAAATAACAGCTGATATAAGGTAAAAAAAAAAAAACAAAAAAAAACAAATATGATGTGAACCTGGAGGGAAGAGACTGAAGACCCTCCACCATCAGTACAGTCCAGTTTGGATCAGTTCAGGTCCCGGTGAAAGACAACAACGAGGAAAGAGACGTTAATAAGATGGACGTTGTTTACCGCCTATGAACTACGGTAGTTCTAAAACACTTACACTAGCTCTCTCTCTCTCTCTCTCTCTCACGCACGCTGTATAACAGAGGAATAGAACCTGGAGTTAGACGTTGAAAGAATATAAAGTTTCACTTTTGTTTCACACAGGCATTAGTTGCGTTAGTTGTGGACCCCCCCCACCCATCCAGCTCCGACCAAAAAAACAAAAAACAAAAACATTTCCCTGACAAATTGCACCCTGCACTCACACGTACACAAAGTGGCCTAAACAGTTTGTTCTCTGTCCTAAAATAAATAATTTGGTTAATTTTTTGTTGTCATTGTTTCTCTTCAGTTTGTTTAAACATAATACCAGTTTGTCCTCTTGTTAATGTTGCACTTCATGTGGAATTTTTTTGGCATTTTTATGCAGAATGTGAACTGACAGAACTGTGATTTGATTTTTGTTTGTTCAAAACTACCTGTCAGGGAAAAGTGCAATACTAATGTTTAAAATACATTTAGTAATATTAATAATTCATTTTATTTTCGATTTGATTTATAGCAGCAGAATTATATTCCTGTTTTTCTATATTCTATTGCGTCCAAAAATTGGGGGAAAATTTTTCAAAAATTCATAAATGTATTAAAGACATTTTGAGGGGTTTTCTTTCTTCCCGTACCGCACTGAAAAAAAAACGAACCGTGGCTTTCAAAACCGAAAACATACCGAACCGAAAATTTCGTGTACCGTTGATAAATTTGGAAGTGTTGTTTTCAGTAAGTACAGAAAGGTTTGAAGGGGTAGGATTAGATAAGTTTATACTTCTTCCTACTCCTTTTTGCTCATGGAACTTTTGAGGCTTAAGATGTTGCAGTTTTAGGTTACTATTTTGTTTTGTTGTCATTCTGTTAATTAGCATTTATTTGCCATAATTTTTGGAACGTAAGTAAAAGTGAAACTGACATGCTTTACTATTCCTCTAACTCTCCGGGCAGCACAGACATACAGGAGCAGTGAGCGACAGAATCTCTGCACAGCAAAAAAGTTAATACATCACTTACATATTGGCTGATGTTGATTAATTGGTGATTAGCGATAATTGGCCCAATTAACATTAATCGATTGGGCTCCCTTTTGTAATCCCAGATCCCTATTAGAAAAGAAACACCTGTATTCAACATATCTCAATACTTTCATCCATATATAGTGTACATTTACTGGATATTACTTTTGCTGGGAAAAGGAAAAAAAAGATGCAAATGAAGAACATAACAACCCAGTTCTAGTTTTAATATGCTAGAGATCTTGACACGGTCACTTTTAAACAATGCAAACATCCCTCTAGAGGGCTTTTTTTTGTGCAGATAAACCTCTTATGTATGTGTAGGAAACACCAGACCATCAGATTTTTCAGGTCAAGGGCACCAACCATTTAGCCCCCCCACCCCTTTCCTCCCCCCTTCGCCTCTGCAGTCTGAAGCTGGATCTCTTCCTCACTTGTCTCCGGAGACAGAAGCTACAGTAGGACTCTAAAATAAGTCTGAGGCGCTCTGCCCAATCAATGGCTGTTGGAGGTTGGCCTACTTTAGACGACACACACACACACACACAGAACGGCGATCAGCAAACAGCATCTAAACACACACTCCCACCGGTGAATGCATCCACCACATCTCATTTATTTTTCATCTCCTCTCCATCTTTATTCCACTGTCTCCAGCTTTCACGCACACAGTTAGGGGAATATTTGTAATTAATTTTGGATTTTTCTTCATTGTCTTTTTTTTTTTTTTTTTTATTCTCTTTCACTGTCACGTTTCGCAACCTGATAAGAAACTACCCACACTCCACATAAAAAAAAAATAAAAAATAAAAAAAAAAAACACAAAGTAATTGACTTTTCATATTATTTGTCGCAGAAGGTGAATAAATACACCACTAGGACTCGTCTCAAACTGCACGTTTCTGTCGATTATCACAAATCTGTCTGATACAGTTTTAATAACTGTAGTTTAACATTTTTACAGTTTATCTTATTGGACAGACATATCATCCTAAGGCAAAGAATTGGTTGTAAAGTAATTAAAATCGTAAACAATGAAATAAGTGTTTAATGGTGTTAAAAAGGGAAAGTGCCTACAGTAGAACATCTAGAACAGTGAAGCTGGTGTATAATATAGACTGTGTATAAGAATGGATGATGTAATACCACTTCTTTTTTATCACACAAGGGTAAAATATGATCAAATACAGACTGGTGCATCTGATTCTGCACCACTGCTACTGCCAGAGCTCCATTCTGCATTGATTTTCTCAAAGACAACAGCTATCCATATGATTAAATTCTATTAACAACTTATTTTACGAGCAGGTAAGTTAGTAAAAAGTGTTTGTTTTTACTTTTTTTTAAGTTTGTGGATACTGCTGCAACCTGTAAATTTCCCTCTGGGATGAATAAAATATCTATCTATCTATCTATCTATCTATCTATCTATCTATCTATCTATCTATCTATCTAATCTATCTAATCTATCTATCTATCTATCTATCTATCTATCTATCTATCTATCTATCTATCTATCTATCTATCTATCTATCTATCTATCTATCTATCGTCGTGGAAAAAATTCTTAGACCACCCCTTGTTTTCTTCAATTTCTTGTTCATTTTAATGCCTGGTCCAACTAAAGGTACATTTGATTGGACAAATATAATGAGAACAACAAAAATAGCTCATAGTAGTTTAATTTCAGAGCTGATATCTATCCATTTTCCATGTTTTCTTGATAATAACCAACATCACTTCAGTTCTTACATCAATAGCTCTGGCATTGTACTGACAAAAACAGTGCTTTTAGACATTCCATGTTTTCTTTTCGGTCTGTTTTAGTCACATGATACACACAGGAGTTAGTACTAGATTGCATAACCATTTTTAGGCCCGAGCCGAGTAAAGCCGGCGCAGGGCCTATTGAGTCTGCAGTGGGCGCATGGGGACGAAATCGCCAGTGACGCGGTCGCCTTTCGCCACTGTCGCCACTCTCACACATATTCACATTCACGGCACTGAGACCTTTCCGACAATGTATATGACATGTGCACAAATCGCATATTTACACCTGCTCAGAATGAATGTCAATGAGTCAATGGGACACGCCCACTCGGGGTCAGTCACGTGTGTAAGTGCACGACAGGTGACATCTGACCCCACACACATGTGGGGGACCTCGAGAACTTTCAAAAAAGGGCAAATACGTGGTTGCCATAGAAACGGCTATATTGTTCTTGCTCAGATTATTATTATTATTTTTTTTTTTTTCTTATTTTTCTTTCTCCTGCGCTTTGAGCTCAATTTTGACCCTCTGAACATTTACGAAAACTCACCAAATTTTGCCTAAAATTCAGAAGTGCGAGAAATTGAATTTACATATAGGTTTCGTAGATGTCGGTAAAGAAATGTTGCGGCAGCGCCCCCTTGAAAAGTGAAAATGCATTGCGCCAATGGGAGTGCGTTCAACATAAAGTTTGTCGTAGAGCCACGAAAATCGGTACACAGATTCATCATGAGGAGACAAACAAAAAATATTATTATGGCCACGCCCCTAAACCAACCCTTAGTCGGCCATATTGGATTGAAATTTCCAAAATGCTGAGTCAGCGTTTTCGCTGACGTCGTATTTTAACTATCTCCTACTAAGCCGTTTGGCCGAATGAGCTCAAAATCGGTGTACAGTATCTAGAGAAGTGGGGCATCAAAAGTTAGCCGAATTTTTTGAATCGGCATCACCGTTTTTGTGTGACGAGGTTGCAAACTTTGCGAAGTTTTTTCGAAAATTTACCATCACAAAAATTGCTTCAGCTTAGACATACGAACACCGATTTGGCTGAAATTTGACTCAGACGTCCATCTCCCAGGCCTACACCCATTTATTAAAAGAAATTGAAATTTTGCACTATAGTGCCCCCTACAAATGTACATTTACAAAAATGACATCAGTTCGGACATACGAACACCGATTTGGCTCAAATTTGACTCAGACATCTGTCTCAAAGCCCTACACCTATTTATCAAAAGAAACAGAAATTTTGCACTACAGCGCCCCCTACAAAAATTTTTAATATTTTTTATTAAAATTGCTTCAGTTCTGACATACGAACACCGATTTGACTCAAATTTGACTCAGACGTCTATCTCCCAGGCCTACACCCATTTATCAGAAAAATTTGAAATTCGGCACCATAGCGCCCCCTACAATGTTACCTTTACGAAAATTACTTCACGTTAGACATGCGAACACCAATTTGGCTCAAATTTGAATCAGTGTTCAATCTCCCAGGCCTACACTCATTTATCAAAAGAAATTTCCACTTCGCTCAGTAGCGCCCCCTACAAATTTACCTTCACGAAAATTGCATCAGTTCAGACATACGAACACTGATTTGGCTCAAATTTGACTCAGTGGTACATCTCACAGGCCTACACCCATTCAATGGAACAAATTTAATTTTTGCTCATAGCGCCCCCTACAGATTTATTTATACAAAATTTTGTTCAGTTCGGACATACGAACACTGATTTGTCTCAAATCAATTGTCAATGTCCCAGGCCTACACCCATTCATTAGAAGACACAAAAGTTGGGGCTAGAGCGCCACCTGCTGAACGATGAGCATACTTCCACTAGACGTGCCCTTGGCGAGGGCCTTTAGATGCCGCTTGCGGCTTTAATTTTTATTTTTATTTTTTTGTCTTATTTTTCTTTCTCCTGCGCTTTGAGCTCAATTTTGACCCTCTGACCATTTATGAAAACTCACCAAATTTTGCCTATAATTCAGAAGTGCGAGAAATTGAATTTACATATACGTTTCGTAGATGTCGGTAAAGAAATGTAGTGGCAGCGCCCCCTTGAAAAGTGGAAATGCATTGCGCCAATGGGAGCGCGTCCAACATAAAGTTAGTCGTAGAGCCACGAAAATCGGTACACAGATTCATCATGAGGAGACAAACAAAAAATATTGTTATGGCCACGCCCCTAAACCAACCCTTAGTCGGCCATATTGGATTGAAATTTCCAAAATGCTGAGTCAGCGTTTTCGCTGACGTTGTATTTTAACTATCTCCTACTAAGCCGTTTGGCCAAATGAGCTCAAAATCAGTGTACAGTATCTAGACAAGTGGGGCATCAAAAGTTAGCCGAATTTTTTGAATCGGTGTCACCGTTTTTGTGCGACGAGGTTGCAAACTTTGTGAAGTTTTTTCGAAAATTTACCATCACAAAAATTGCTTCAGCTCAGACATACAAACACCGATTTGGCTGAAATTTGACTCAGACGTCCATCTCCCAGGCCTACACCCATTTATTAAAAGAAATTTAAATTTCGCACTATAGCGCCCCCTACAAATGTACATTTACAAAAATGACATCAGTTCGGACATACGAACACTGATTTGGCTGAAATTTGACTCAGACATCTGTCTCCCAGGCCTACACCTATTAGTCAAAAGAAACTGAAATTTTGCACTACAGCGCCCCCTACAAAAATTTTTAATATTTTTTTATTAAAATTGCTTCAGTTCTGACATACGAACACCGATTTGGCTCAGATTTGACTCTGATGTCTATCTCCCAGGCCTACACCCATTTATCAGAAAAATTTGAAATTTGGTGCCATAGCGCCCCCTACAAATTTACCTTTACGAAAGTTACTTCACTTCAGATATACGAACACCAATTTGGCTCAAATTTGAATCAGTTGTCAATCTCCCAGGCCTAAACCCATTTATCAGAAGAAATTGCCATGTCACTCAGTAGCGCCCTCTACAAATTTACCTTCACGAAAATTGCATTAATTCAGACATATGAACACCGATTTTGCTCAAATTTGACTCAGTGGTACATCTCGCAGGCCTACACCCATTCAACGGAAGAAATTTAATTTTAGCTGCATAGCGCCCCCTACAGATTTACTTATACAACAATTTCTCTAGTTTGGACATACGAACACTGATTTGTCTCAAATTTGAATCAATTGTCAATCTCCCAGGCCTACGCCCTTTCATCAGAATCAGTATCTAGAGAAGTGGGGCATCAAAAGTTATTTTTTGGATTGGTGTCACCGTTTTTGTGTGACGACGTCGCAAACTTTGCAAAGTTTATTCACGAATTTACCATTACAAAAATTGCTTCAGCTCAGACATACAAACACCGATTTGGCTCAAATTTGACTCAGACGTCCATCTCCCAGGCCTACACCCATTTTATAAAAAAAATTGAAATTTCGCACTATAGCACCTCCTACAAGTGTACATTTAAAAAAAATGACATCAGTTCGGAGATACGAACACCAATTTGGCTCACATTTGACTCAGACATCTGTCTCCCAGGCCTACACCTATTTGTCAAAAGAAACTGAAATTTCGCAATACAGCGCCCCCTACAAGTTTTTTATTAAATTTTTTTTAGTAACATTGCTTCAGTTTGGACATACGAACACCAATTTGGCTCAAATTTGACTCAGATGTCGATCTCTCAGGCCTACACCCATATATCAGAAAAAATTGCAATTTGGCGCGATAGCGCCCCCTACAAATTTACCTTTACGAAAATTACTTTACTTCAGACATACAAACACCAATTTGGCTCAAATTTGACTCAGTGGTACATCTCGCAGGCCTACACCCATTCAATGGAACAAATTGAATTTTGGCTCCATAAAGCCCCCTACAAATTTATTTATACAAAAATTTGTTCAGTTCGGACATACAAACACTGATTTGTCTCAAATTTGAGTCAATTGTCAATCTCCCAGGCCTACAGCCATTCATCAGAAGACATTGAAATTTGGTGCTAGAGCGCCACCTGCTGAACGATGGCCATACTTCCACTGGACTTGCCCTTGGCGAGGGCCTTTAGATGCCGCTTGCGGCTTTAATTTTTATTGTGATCACTTTGCTTTGTGTGTTTGTTTGTTAGCAAATTTACGGGACAACTATTACAACCATCTTTACCAAATTTTACTCTTAATTTAACCTATGATTACATTTTTTGCTGTAAAGTGCACAATGCAGCGCCAGAGAGATTGCTGTTGTTAAACCATACAGTAGAGCTACTTTAACGCTATAGGTGTAAGGTTGGAAAACAGATTATTTTTTGTATATTAGAAAAAATGTTGACATAAAAAAAAGCCTGAAGGCAAATGTTATGGAAAGAACTGAGCTCTGAAACAAAATACACTGATAATGAAGACCTATTTTACAAATCTATAACTGAGAGTCATAATATCTTGCAATAAAATGAAAATCACCAGTAAAGGTACATATAAACCAACATATAAATGCATATGATTATGGAGAGAATGGAGTCTTCTAGCAACATCTGTGAATCAGAAGTAATGTAGTGCCAGCAGTTCAGCCTCTTCTCTTCAGTGATGTTACTGAAAACCAATGACCAGATTGTAGCTTTTCACCCCTTCCTGTCAAGTGATAACCATGTGTCGCCGTCTGAAGGATGAAGTGTTTACTTTAGGGCTTGAGTTTGAAGTCCTTCTCTTCGTGGAATCAGAAATGAGTCAAAATCAGGCCTGTTTTTCTGACTCTGTGACAGCTGCACTACAAACATACATGATCTTACAGAATATGATGCATGTATGTAGGTTAAACCACCAACATAGTATCTATCTATCTATCTATCTATCTATCTGTGGCGATTTCTCACAGACTGCAGCGGAAGCCCGGCTTCCCCTAAAATTACGAAAATTAAATGGTTAAATATGTACGGTTGTGTTGACATTTCATTGACGACAAATGTGTTAGAACACGTTCATCTCACAGATGAGTTCGTTCAGAATCAGCTTTATCACAAATCAACAGACTCGATGTCGTTCACTTCTCATCCATTCCCGTTGCGCTGTTTTCTCATACATCTCTGCTCAGTGCATTTGTCCGTAGACTGCGGGCGTCTCTGGGCTTCAATGGGACTGAGTGGAACAGTTTTTTTCATTGCCTCAAAACTGGACGGTAATTGGATAACTGCCATGATGTTGTCCCGCCCCCGGACACCGGGCGTCTCTCGGGGTGAATGGAGCTGTGGGCGGAGCTCGGCCGGGCTGGACGCCAGAATCCCATGTGCTGATTGGAGGATCAGTCTGAAGGCTGAATCCTGTTTGATTGACAGCTAGTTTGAGATCTACTCCTTCACTGACACAGTTCAGTTTAATACTGTCGTGCATTCTGCTGTGAAATCAAGAGACAAACCACTACCAAATTACTCGTTTATTTCTTGCACTGTAAATAAAACACACTCATTGGACTTCCTTGTTTCAATTTAACATAATTTCAGTGTTTTCTTGTTTCAGTTACATAATTTAATAATTTCTTGTTCGAGTTTAATATCATTTTGTAGATAGTTAAATCAATCATACTGTCGGCTAGGTCGCAGTGAAAGGAGCATCTGTAGTTTAAAAAGGCTGAAGTCTTACACCTGCAACACAATGGGCCAAGGCAATGTAAGCAGCCCAGCTCTGCTGGACATTCAGAGGACACTGGTCCAGTCCCTGGAAAAGACGCCGACTTGGTACGATAAGGTCACTGAGCATTTTCTTAAAAAGAACAGAGGGCCGAATTTATGTTTAAATAACTTGACAATTTTTTTTTTTTTTTTTTGGATGTAAGCTGACAATGAGCTCCCCTGTCTGAAAGACGAGCAGCCGCCACTGCTATCTATCTATCTATCTATCTATCTATCTATCTATCTATCTATCTATCTATCTATCTATCTATCTATCATGATAACTTGTGCCAACATACAGCAATTTCAGCGTGCAATACAGTGACATTTTCCATGTGGACACCCGTCATTCTGCTCCTTCCGCTGAAATACAGAAATCACCCATTGTCCTCTACCAAATGCATCATGTAATTGTATCTCCAATCTGCTCCCAGCTCTGTTCTTAGGCCGACCCTCTGCAATAACTCAGGCTGTAAGTGAAGGCTTGGGTAGATTGAGATTCTCTGGGCTGTTTGACCAGGAGGGCAAAGTACGCCATGGCTTTTCACAACAAATAGTGTCACAACTGTTGATTTGAAACATTTTACTGTCGTCGCTTTTGTTGTGATGTTGCGTAAATGTATGGATGTTACTGTATGTCCCTAAACTTAGAGTTGTACTGGTGTTTGAAAACCATTCAGAGAGTTTCTTTCTGTCCAAACAATGGCTTGAAGTGGGTTTAAAGTTACAGAAGAGGAGAATTTTCTCTATTGTTAATTCAGTTTTTTTTTTTTTTTTTTTATCGACCTATGAAACCTTGATTTTCTGCCAGGTGCCAACTCAAGAACAGAAACGGTAGAAAAGCTGAAGCCTCAGTACAGCATTTTTTAGATTGAATCACTGAATCATAAAAGTGTCTTTGAATTCCCTGAAGGACCCCATAGACTGTGGTCTACTTTTCAGATTCATTTCACCTGCATGAAAAGTAAATAAAACTGACTAATATTAATGGAAAACTCGCACTCCATTATAACGTGCTTCTCTATTGTGTATCTATGCCAGGGGTGTTGACTCATTTTAGTTCAGAGGCCACATTGAGCCCAATGTGATATCAAATGGGCCGGACTAATCAAATGATAACATAATAACCTGTATATAATAATACAAGGGCCATTCCACTGAATGGGTGCCATTTGCTTGTTATAACTCTTCCAAATTAAACTTCATTTTTTATCTTTTTTCAACACTGAATCTAATAACACACATATTTAACTATTCAAAATGTGTATTGGTCCATCTCAGGCAACTTTATTTCATTTTTTACAAGGTTTTTAAGCAGAACATGATTGCATTTTTCTCAGTCCTGTTACCAAAACTCATGTGACATTTAAAAAGCACAATTAAAAGCTTGTCAACTAATTCCTTTGTTTACCTCTCATCAAAGTGTTTATTTTAAAGAAATGGTTGGTTACATGTTAAAATAATTAATATTTGTGACTAAAAAATCACTATATATGCATGCAAGTTGTAATTTTCTTAAAACTGCAAAGTCATTTTTTCATTTTAAAGGAGACCCAAACCTCAAATTTATCAAAATTTTTATGATGCAATTCATTATATACTTGGACAGGGAATGGGCCATACATAATTGAAAAAATCCGATGGTTAATCTTTATTTTTTAGAAGAAGTTATTTAGTAACAGGAATGAACATTGGGTAACAGGAATGAGTGTGTGTGTGTGTGTGTGTGTGTGTGTGTGTGTGTGTGTGTGTGTGTGTGTGTGTGTGTGTGTGTGTGTGTGTTAGGGTGGTCCAAAAAAAATTTTTTTTTTCAGATTCTCTGGATTAGAACCCTGCATTTGGTTCCATATCTGGCCAAATTACTTCGGTCCAAATTTTATGCAAATTAATTAATATTTAGAGGTTGCACAGACATGTGCAGATTGCTCTATATACTATAACATAACTAGACAAATGAATAGAATAATTTCAACTGTAAAACTTTAAAATCAAGTGAATAGTATTATATTGAGTAAACTTCACTAATAAATCAATAAACCAGAGGATGTTACTCACTCCTGGTACTGTTACTCAGTCCTGTTACTCTTTATTTGAGTAACAGGACTGAAAGTAACAGGAATGAGTTTTTAGCACAGAATTAGCAAGTTCATGAAATACAGCCACATGGCATTCATGGTAATAGCATGAGGACACTGAGCACATTCTTGTGATTTGCATAAAATATGTATTTTCAAGATAAACAAATAACATCTAAGAAATAATTTTGGTAACAGGACTGAGCGTTGAGATTAACCTTCTCAGTCACAGTTACAATATCATCAAATATACAGAAAAAAAAAGATGAAAGAACTTAGTTTTGATCTTCCCATGGACTTCAGAAAATCCAGCTGATGTAACTTCCTGTTGAACATGGGACTTGTGGAATATTCCACATTTTTCAGAGGGGAGAATGTGTTAGGGTAACAGGACTGAGTGAGAACCCAGGGACACGACTAAAATGTATATTTTCACAAAAATATTATGGATTTCTCATGAAAAAAATGTATTTAAAGCATAGATGGAATTTGGAGTCACACAACAATGCAAAAAAAAATAACATTTCTGAAGTATTTTAATCATTATATTTCATGGTAAAGTGTGGCATTAGAGAATGGGGACAGGCAACAAATGCTATTTTTCAGTGTTCTAGGTAGTTTTTATTAATGTTTTCAAATAAATATTTGAAATTTGCAATTAGATCAATGTGCAGGACACTTTGCTTAATAGTAAAATGTATTTTAGAGTTGATTTTCATGCACATGTATACATATAATGTCCTGGGGATGGAAATGGCACCCATTCGGTGGAATGGCCCACAAATTCTTCCCTTTTTTTAGTGTGAAAGTTATATTACAATCTGAAAATGTGAATAACATGAAAAACCTACAAATTTGGAAAAAAAATGTGATGAAAGTTATACACTGCTTTAACACGGTTTAGCACATCTAAATTAAGGATATTACAAATTATCATATCACAGACATTGTTAAAGTTGCACTTATTTTTCTCGATAAATTTCAGGTTTCTCGTATTTGTTCAGGTTATTCACATTTTACTGTGACAGAACAGTTTGGATATCTAAATATTTTCACAATAAGATTTTACATTTTTCACATTAAACCAAGCAGAAAATTTGTTGTCATTACTCATAAAATATTATATTATATTGGGGTTTACATGGCCCCTGAACACCCTTAACTGTTAATATTTTCAGTGTAATTTTTGCAAGTTAATCTCACAGGCTGGACTGGACCATTTAGAGAGCAGGTTTTGGCCCACGGGTCTTATGTTTGACATCTCTGATCTATACCTTTGATGTCAAAATCACTTCATTCCTGACATGAATCTCAGTCCTTTATACATAAATCTAAATCTTTCTGATTAAAATTACAATTTACAAAGATTAATTAAGAATACTTTCAAAGACGTGAGACAAATACCAAGAAACATCATCTGAGTAAAACAGACACCAAAGCAATTTGGTTTTTAAACTCATATTTTTATCCTGTATTCCCGACTGGATCCCAGATTTCAATTACAATCACATCCCAGGTTTAGATTTAAAAACAATATTTTGTTTGTTTGTCCCTATGTTGTTGTTTGTCTTGTTCACTGATTTTTTTTTTTTTTTTTCTTATGTTATACACTTTTTTCCATGTCATTTTATTGACGATTTTGTTCATTTTTGCTCATTTGGTTTAATTTAGGAAATTATTCGGTATATATTCTTAATTTTCTTTTTTCTTTTGATTCATTTTGTTTAATTTAGTTTAATTTTGCTTGTTTAACTTTTCATTTTGTTCTTCATCTTATTGTTTCCTTCATTTCTGTAATTATTTTATTCAGTCCATTTTGTCCTTTTTTTATTATTATTATTATTATTTTGTTGCTTGTTTTGTTCATTCTAGATCATTTTGCCCTTTTTTTTGGGGGGTAATTTTTTTTTTTTTTTACTATTTTGTTCAACTTTTTTTTCTATCATTGCTTTGTTCCTGTTTTTGTATTCAGTTTGTACATGTATTCCTCATTTAGTCTATACTTTTTATTTGCTATATTACAGTACTTTCCAGACTATAAGCCACACTCACCCCGTCTCCAACGTCTCACCATCGCTTCATTGATGCCAAGCTTACGTGCAGCAGCTCTATTTCCTTCTTCGTCAGCCGGATCGATCGTTAGCCGAGAAAACATAAATTAGCCGCATTATTTTAGCGCTGCGAGTTCACAATGTGTGGAAAAAAGTAGCGGCTTACAGACCGGAAAGTACGGTATGTTGACTTTTACTAGGAATCAATATTTCAGACTTTTATTTTATTTTATTTTACATTAGAAAGCGTCCCATGCAGATGTTAGTATTGGTAACATGTTCCACATTGTCCCATATTTGGATCATTATTATATTCGATAGACTACATAATGGGGACTGAGGACATGTCAAGGATAAAATGATGAAAACTGACTTTGCAACTCAAGGTAAAAAAAAAAAAAAAAAAAAAAGTAGTATTAAAAGTATTTTTAGACTGTCCATTCCTTTACAGAGTAAGGCCATCTTTTTCCTCAAACTCACAGACTTTCAAGGATTTCCGAGGCCAGAGGGAAGCCACAGCAGAGATTTCAGGCTCAGAAACTCGGTAAAAAACCTGCATCTCTACTGATGTGTTGCTCTGACTGTGGGCTGACGGGCACTTTCAAGAAGAAAAAGAGAGGGAGAGGGAGAGAGGTGCATGACTGGCAGCCATGAGAATGTCATTAGGATTAGCTATAAAATGTAGGCCACCCTCCATTTTCCCCATACGGCCCAGAGAGCAGCCAGCGCCGCCACAACACCTAATGTGAGCCGTAAACGAAATATATAGAGAGGAAAATATCAAGCAGTCCGTATCCTAACAGGTTTTGGTTAGGTTTATTACTATCACAATGTTTTTATGGACTGTAATCATCATTTGTCTCTGGAACAGTGACAGCTAAGAAAATTACAGGGTTTTTTGCCCTTGAGCCGTTCTTTAGGAGGCACCGTTTTCTTTTTATTACAGGTCGACGCGACGATTAAAAGCGCACGTTTGCTTTGCAATTACAAATACACGTGCAATTAACCACCACTAATATGACATTTTATTATTTTTACCAGCATGCTCATATGTAATTAGAGGAAATGCTGGAACAGTCAAGGTTTCAGTTTGGTGTCATTTGTGCAATTTACACCAATAATCTCAACATATAATTATACTCAGACAGGAGCTCTGATTCAAAAAGCCGTGGTAATATTGATAAGCAGTAAAAAATAACTGGAGACTTTCCATCCTTAAATTACACTGGGTTACAAAAAAAATGTTTTTTGCAAGTTGTCTAGGTTTTTTCAACTGAATTAGGACCATTTTGCACCGCTAAATCCAAAAATGACATCTGTTTTTCTCAATCAGGTCAGGTTTTTTTGCTAATTTGATTTTGAAAAATTTGATCTTCTCACAATCTGCGCCCAAACTTTATCTTGGTCACCAAGATTAATACCAAAATAAGATCGGTAAGCACACTTTATGAAACTTGTGACTTGATTCCTGTTAGGTACAATGGTGTATTCACCGCAGATGTAGCAGAATACGTCAGGCTTATTTTTGCAAGATCTTCTAGTCGAAGCCATTTCATTCACCTGTAATATTAAAAAAAAAACATTAATCATAAATTGGCAAAAGTAAAATCTTTAGAACTCGTTTATTGCAAGAAATATGAAAGAATTTTGTATCATATAATGTGAAAATGCCCATAAATGTAAGCAAAAATGTTAAAAAGCCAATATGTAGCATAGTTCAGAAAGTTGACCTGATTGAGCAAAATTAATGTGATTTTTGGATTCAGCACACCAACATGATCCTAAATCAGCTCAAAAAACTTAAACAATAAATTTGTTGTTGAACAGTGTTATTTTGTTTTATTATTTGCGGTGTAATGAATTAATATACAGTTTGTCTGGAGCCTTAGTTCACAAACGTTCAGTGAGTATTTAGAAAGTAGGTGAACTGTCTTAAAGCGCAAATATGCAGAGTGTGATTCGATTAACCCCCCCTCTAGTTTTTACATCCCTACTTCTGCTGAGTGAACTTCATTCTGGGGGGTGTTATGCTCTGACCCCCCCCCCCCCCTTTTGTCTTTTGTGGCGTTTTTTTTTGTTATACTTACTTTACTCTGTTGGGTGATTATTGCTCTCCCTGTTAATTTTGCCTGGATAACATTTTTGTATAATATTACATATTTAGTGTGTTTTTTTTTTTTTTTTTATAGGTGGCCAATTGGTTTTTCCGCCAGTGCAGAGCCTATAGATTGGACTGGGCTCTTGCTCTCTCTCTGCCTCGCCTCCTGCTCCACCTCCGACTCCACTTCAGAATGCGCACACCTGGATGTGCACACCAAGTGGTTTGTGCTGCCGTTCTGAAGTGGCATGTTGGCTGCTCCGTAGCTTTTTTTTAGCCGTTGCTTTTTGTTTTACCCGGTGAATCCGGACGTCCAGTTTTCGTTTTTTCTTTTGACAGGCTTTAGTTACGGGGTTGTGTCTATTAGGGTAGGGGTAGCGGTATGTGGCCAGGTGCGACGGCCCTGTACAGGGTTGGTCTGAGCCACATACCGGCCTTTTGTTAAGTTTGCCGGCTCACCTTGGTCCTTGTTTTTTATTTGCAACTTTGTTTTTTTTTTGGTTTAGGGCACAGGAGAGTTAACAATAGGAAGTCTATACTTACCTTTAAGTAAAAAAATACAGAACTTTGTAAATTGAATCCTTTCACCTCCTGTGTCCTCAGTTAAATATGTTGCAACCTTCGGGTCATAACAGGGGGGCAACCAATCGATGGAAATAACAGACAGGTTGGGACTGAGTTTTCTAACACCTATGTCCTACATTGCTGGCACTAACTTTCTCTTGGCAGTTTTGGAATTCGTGAACATCCCCAGGCACATAAATACATTGTACAGGGTGGGGAAGCAAAATTTACAATGAACATTTAGTTGTTTTTTCTCAGCAGGCACTGCGTCAATTGTTTTGAAACCAAACATATATTGATGTCATAATCATACCTAACACTATTATCCATACCTTTTCAGAAACTTTTGCCCATATGAGTAATCAGGAAAGCAAACGTCAAAGAGTGTGTGATTTGCTGAATGCACTCGTCACACCAAAGGAGATTTCAAAAAATAGTTGGAGTGTCCATAAAGACTGTTTATAATGGAAAGAAGAGAATGACTATGAGCAAAACTATTACCAGAAAGTCTGGAAGATACTATTAAAGAAGAAGGGGAGAAGTTGTCACCCGAATATTTGAGGAACACTTGCGCAAGTTTCAGGAAGCGTGTGAAGGCAGTTATTGAGAAAGAAGGAGGACACATAGAATAAAAACATTTTCTATTATGTCCATTTTCTTGTGGCAAATAAATTCTCATGACTTTCAATAAACTAATTGGTCATACACTGTCTTTCAATCCCTGCCTCAAAATATTGTAAATTTTGCTTCCCCACCCTGTATACTTTACCTATTTCTCTCTCTGTATATGTCAGCAGGCACGCCTTCAGAACTGAATTCAGAGTTACACATGGATCCACAGACTGGAGGGGTGGGTGGTCCGTGCTGTATGAGTACAGGAAGAACATGCAGCTGCTAAAAAGATGGGGGATCAATAAATTGTAAGATGGGGGGCTGGGGGGGGAGGAATAAAATGGGGGAATAATACGTAAGAGCGGGTGGAGGGAGTTCTCTCTCTCTCTGTCTCTGTCTGTCTCTCTCTCTCAGGTGTGCACAACCGTACAGGACAGGGCTCGAAGTTTGAACATATTTTCAGTTTTTACTACAACCGCTGCTGCTGACAAACAGTTATGTCGTACTCAGAGAAATGTTCGTCAGAAGTCTTGACACTTGATGTGCAAATGTTGTGACATAACTACCATACTTTCCGGACTATAAGCCGCTATTTTTTTCTCACTTTGAACCCTGCGGCTTATACAGCGATGCAGCTCGAGTATAGATTTATACGGGCTAACAGCCACGAGGGGGCGCTCAAAAGTGAGACAGACAGGTGGAAGAGGTGACGCGAAGAGATGTTTTAATCTTAACTTTTAACAATCATTTTGTGTGTGATGCACAAACCCTCATCATGGGAAACACATGAAGAAATGTATATTTTGCAGCTTTTAAGATAAAAGCAATTGATATGTTTGTCTAAGAAGGAAATAGAGCTGCAGCACTGAAGTGCCATTGAGCAACAACGGAGGAGAGACGTAGAAGGTGTGTGACAGAGCCTTTGAGGCTGTTCAACTCCAACACTGAAGAAGACGACTGCAGTGGTTTAATGAGCAGAAGGAAGATGAAGATACAGATCAATGACTTTTCTGGGTTTTTGAACCAGTCGTGTTCCTGCCGTTTTACTGCCGAGTTACAGGCACTGTTTGGAAAAAATGCAGTTAAGGTATGGAAATAAATATTTAAATAATCTTTCTGTTTATCATCTTTCCGTGTAAATATCTCATGTCACAACGTGGACACCTGCGGCTTATAGTCAAGTGCGGCTTATATTCCGGTGCGCCTTATAGCCTGGAAAGTAAGGTAGTTATAGACGTAACAAATTAAGAGGGAATTAAAACAAGTTGTAGAAATCCACTAAATTTTTGCCGTTATGAATATGAAGATAGCTTTGCAGCACCTGGAGGGTTCAAATTCAAATTTTATGAACTATTAGGGTCCAAATACACAAATAAATGAACCAAAGACTAATTAAAGTGGGTTTAGCAAAATATGACCCCTTTAATGAAGAATTCAGACCTAAGCATAGCATTTACAGTTTACGCAGACCACAGGGAAATGTTTTAAAATGCATAATTCCAATCAAAAAAGCTAAATATCACTTCTTTAACTGAGGATACAATGAGAAAAACTGTATTCTATTATAGTAAAAGTAAGTAATTTCACTTTTATCTACTGCCATTTTATGAACCTATGTGTTTTCTATATGTATATGTGTAATTTTAATTGTGTTTTATTTATTTACTTTTAACAACTTTGTACAGTGACCTTGAGTGTCCTGAAAGGCGCCTATAAATAAAATTATTATTATTATTATTATTATTATTATTATTATTATTATTATTATTATTATTATTATTAAGTAATGGTGTGTAATACAACTGTTTGTCCTTCTAGTCATTATAAAGCTAGGCTGCCCTTCTGCGTACACACAATAGATACTATGAGTCATTAAATATACAGAGCATTGACAAGAAAATAGGTGTTTCAGTAGCACAGGTTGAAAAGTAATAACACAGCTGTGAAATATTTGACTGAATGAATCAGAGCTGAACAGAAACACAAATGTGACTCCAAGCTGAATTCTGAAGTTGCAGAAGAATTTCATTACTTACCTCAGGACCATTTATGACTGGCATTTTTATCATTCTGAATTAAACCTTCTGGATTTTAAAGAATGTGGGGAACAAACTGAAGCTTCGACAGACATGAGTTACTTTGCCACATGGACTGATAAATGCTGCTTTAGCTTCACAGTCTCTCCTGTATGTTATCATTCAGGCCTCGTCGTAGTTTCACTATATTCTGTATTTTACGTCTCAGATGCTCAACGTCGACGGTGTTTTGACAGACCATCACAGTCCACCCACACATCACAAACTAAGGAGACGCTGTTCTAACAGAGATCCACATGGATGTTTAAGGTCAGCTGTTATCAGTGTCAACATGAGAGCCCATATTTGGAGAAGAGGGCGGAGCTGTCAAAGAACGAGTGGTGAACTAGTAGTCTGTGTATAATTAGTGAAATTCAGAACCACGATGTCACCCTGTGGTTTGTGAGCTGCCATTTTGAAGCTAGTAGTTGTTATTTTGGCATTGCCGTGCTGGTTTTGCAGAGCCAGAAATTACTATAATTGGATAAAAGGGGCGGAGCTGCATGGATGTCAGGGTCAGTGCTGTCTGCAAGGGGTCATTGGTGAGCTAATACTAACCTAACAGCTCAGTAAATGGTAGAGTTCATCAGGCCTAGCATAATAACAGTTTTTTTTTTTTTAGTGTAACCTGGTAACCATGACTACAGTGGAGCTCTCGCAGGGAAAATTATGTTTTATTAAATAAATAGAAACTCCACAGAGGTCGAAACTGGATGTTTCAGCCGGATGATGGAACATGTCCAGGGCATGACATGTTGAAACTGTCAAGAATTTAGCTTTGTTATTTTTTCATGTGAACAATGACCCAAAAAATTGCATTTGTTTGTTTGTCTGATGCAGCCACACATTTTGACGCACAAACATGATTTTTTTGTAAATATTTCATGACAATATTTGAGATTGTGTAAAATTTAAAGGGTGTACAAAATGTTTTTACACTACTGTAGATTTGTATATTGTTAACTGTTTCATATATTGGGCACTTTATACAGATGTAAACAAAATATTTTTGCACTTTACACTGTATTACTACATGTTTTATTTTTTGACAATAAACCCTGTTCTATTCTAGAAAAAAAAAAACACACACAATGAAAATGAACAAACAGAAAATAAAAAATGTTAGCATTTACAAAATATCCTTTAAAAAAAAAACCTGAATAACATGGACAGCCAGATATTTATTTTGAAAAAAAAAATGCAATTTGAACAATAAAAAAAATAAATAAATAATTAAATAAAAAATAAGAATAGATAAATGAATAGAAACTCAGAAAGTCCACCTTGAGGGACATTAAAGCTTCTATTTGCACTGAGACTAGAGGAAATGTTTAAAGATGGACAACTAAATCTCTTTTTAGATGTTCTTGAGTCCTAGTAAAAAAAAAAAAAAAAAAAAAAGTTTGTATCTTGAGAGAGAGCTGACCATCCAGTTAAACTAACCTAACAGTTGAGATCAATTTTACTATCTGAATAAATAGACTAATTAGTGTTAGTTGGGCTAATTAGCAGGCTATCACAAACCATATGATAATATGAATTAATGCTAACATTAGCAAATGCAGCTAAACTATGCTAACAGGCCACATACGGTAATTAATTGAACTTAATTACTGAAACCTCTGACAGTGTCAATGTAGCTTCTTAAAAACATCTGCAGCAGTTCTACTGTAGAACTATTTTTCTGGAAGCTTCCGGTTTTTCTCTACATTTAACCTTTCCTTGATAACTTATTGCCATTTGTTATAATATCTCTCATCTTTCATGTTCTCAGTGAAAATCATGTATTTTTTCTATGTCCACTTTACTGTTCATGTAAATGTTCATTAAAGCTCAGGGTAATTTTCAAAGGTTATTTTATCAAAACAGAGAAAAGAGTTTTTCAGCAAAATATATCATTAGCTGAACATAAAAACATGCGTCTCCATCCACTGTCATTTATCCAACTCCATGGGTTTTACTGGTGGACTGATGTTGTAGAAGACAGTATTTCCACATTCATCACAGAGCCTCTGAACGTCCAAAGGACTCGTATTTGATGACACTGAAAAGATGACGAAGTGTACTTTACACCAGTTATTTACACAATAAAAGCAGTTATTTAACATTTTACATCAGAAGTTGCTTTAGATCGTTGGCGGCTGTTTAGAGTCAACTGTCACGTATGACAGACGACGTCCTATAAGTGGGCCTGTGTCAACCACGTCATTATACTATACATTCTAACAACCACGTTTTATTAGAGCGTCTGAAAATGTTCTGAAAGCACAAACGCTCTTCACCTCACAGGATGGAGGGTGATGACAGCGTGTAAAAAAAATCAAAGCAACCACCACTTCTCATCACGTTCATCTTGACATTTTCGCCACTCGAACACGGATGATATTAATTTCACACTTTCAACATGAGATGAATCCTAATCATCTGGTGTTGAAATGTGAAATGCTGATGCAGAGAGACGAAACTGTGTTTTTGTTTCATATACCGATGAGCAGCGGAAGTGTTTTATGAGTCATGAAAGAGCGAACACAGCGCATGTTTTGTTTCTTCTGCGGAGGCTGACAGAATATCCTGGAAGGATCAGATCTACGGGAAATCTCAGATGCATTACACGAGGGGAGGCAAACTCACTACAAACTATGAACAACTATGAACCTAACATTTCTGAACACAAATAAGTGCTATTTTTTATTTATTTTTCACAGGTAGAGCAAACTTGCAGGTGTGAAAATGTGGCCAGTACTTATACAGAGATGTAAGTCACATTAAGTTAGTTAAAGCACAAAAAACAGTCAAGATTTAACAACAAATAAATATAGATTTTTTTTTTTTTTTTTTTTTTCCCACAATATTTTTATTGGTATTTAACCCTTTCATGCCTAGTGGTCACTACAGTGGACAGCTGTTCATAGCTGTTCTCTTGTATATTTATGGATTGTGTTGTTTTAGTTCCATATCAGCCAATACAGTGGGTACGCTTATGCATCATCCCATACACTGTAATTCATACCATTACTGTAAATTTGCTCTTCTAGATAAACCTGATCTGAACTAACATGTTTGAGTGTAAAAAAAAAAAAAAAAAAAAAAAAATTAAAAATGGCTATTTGTTATTGGACTGCAATTAACTGTTTTGGGTTTTTTTAACAAAAAAGTTTTTTTGCGTTGTATTCTTTTTTTTTTTTTTTTTTTTTGGCATATTATCTCCATGCAGGTATGTTAAAATGTGAGAAAACATCAGATTATCAGCATTAAACATGTTTTTATTTCTTGATTTTCATGCAGTATATCAGTAAATACATATTTCTTTGCTTCTTTAGCTGAGTGGACATTTTTGTAACTCCATGAAAAATAGGTTTACTGTTTTTTCTTTTTTTTAATGCCTTAAGAGGAACAAAAACACTCAGGAAAAAATATCTTGATTAAGGTTCACATAATTCATGCATGAAAGAGTTAAGTTTTATGTTGAAAGATACACAAAGTAAATGATATACATAACAAACATGAATCAAAACAACATAAACACTCATACACACACCCATTCACACCACGTAGACTTGCAACAATTATACATACATATACACACACACACACACACACACACACACATATATATATATATATATATATATATATATATATATATAACATACACACATATATATATAAATAAAACATACATATATTCTTATGAACATGTATACATACTGTATATGTAAATAATAATAATAATAATAATAATAATGATACAGCAGTCATGATAATAAAATTTAAAAAAAAAATTTATACAATTAAACAATGATCATTTGTATGACATGTCCCTATTTTCCACATGTTCCTATTTCCATGCCCAAACCAACCACAAGGCCCTCTGAGAAGGGGCAACAGCAGAAATAAGAACATTAAAACAGTCTCTGTGCAGTAGAAAATCAAATAAGTACAAACAGTATCAAATCTGTGAAGTACAAGAATATTAACTGAGCTAATGGAAATAGAAGAAAATCAAAATAAATGAACAAACAAACAAACAAACAAATAAAAATAATAACAATTAAAATAAAAAAAGTCATACCTTGTAGATACCTGTGCTTACTTTAAAATATTAGACATTACATAGATGTATCAAATGTGACAATAATTAGTAGACAGAATGAATTACGACAAAAAACACCACCTAAACAATAACAAAATAGAGTAGGATGAAGGTGTGAGAGATCAGTCTGAAGGCAGTGTTCGTAAAGATCGAAAGTAATCTAAAAAAGATTGCCATTTTTTAAATAACTGAGTTGAGGAACCTTATAGTGAGAGTCTAATCTTTTCTAATTTAAGATAAAACAAGGCATCAATTTTGATGGTGCATTACATAATGTGCCAAATTATTACATTCCCTTTAAATTAAAAGTGCTACGTCCGCATTTTGTAATAACTGTTGCAATATGTAATAAGTTATTACAAAATTTTATTACAAAATGCATTCAAGAATTTTTTTTACAAAATGCAATGTTATTACATAATGAGGTAAAAAAATTATGACATTATTACATGTTGCAATGTTATTACATAATGCAACGCCACACAGTCTCTTTGCTACGTCCCACCATTGTATCATGCTGGGGGGCTGTGACTTCAACCACTGTGTTGAAATCACTTTGTTAGCTGTCAAAAGCAACGCTCTTAGCAAATAAGCATTATCTGTCTGTTCGGTCCTCAGGTAGTATTCCCAGTATGTACAGGGTCAGTTCAGGGAGTATTTCAATGCCCAGAATTGACTTCCTTTTGTACCCCTTTCCCGAAATCTGAGATCTTAGGATAATCCCAATTTTTTTGCCCAGGCATAGGCCACTTTTGGGTTGTATTCTGCCCTACTAGAACGAGAAGGTGCTTGTCTAGTTTAGCAGATAGCTAACAGGTCCTCCAATAAACACCCAGGAGTCAGATGAACGTTTCGGGATATTTATGACGGCTTTCACTTTACAGCATGAATTTTAACCTGTGAAACTGGAGTACAAAAACAAAGAAAATGTACCGTATAACTGAATTGACCTCATAAAATACACAATCAGTAATCCAAAGTAAAATGCACCAACATGTGACTGCATAGTTCCAGTAAAACAAGCTTTAGCATTTTTAGCTGTAAGCATTCATTCAATGAAATACTCTTTTTAAATTAACTACAGGCACACTATGTGAACATTATATAAACATACATGAACTTAACTGACTTCCAGACATATCTTTATCCAGGTTCCAAAAGAAGAACGAATGTAAAAGGTAGAAATCAGCAGCAACTTCAAACAGTACATGTCAGAGACAGTGACTCAGCAAAACTGAAGAGCAGCAGCTAATTAACTAAACAGCACCTCCCCCACAGTCTTAAAGGGACAGTGCACCATTTTAAGTGGGGCAGCACAGGTTGCAACCCACCAGTTGAGAATCACCAGGTCTAAAGTGAAAGTTTCAGCCTCCATCCTCAATGTGCAGTTTGGAAATTGAGAAACCCTTCAAGATAATGTGATCAATTTATTGTACATCTGGCATTTTTTTATGAACAGAGGTCAGTGTTTCCAGACAAAGTAAATAATCGTCTTATATCTGGTGGTTTTCACAGAAAGAGCACAGTTGCAGATTCAAGCAGCAGGTCATTGTTACAATAGAGGGTATGCACGTGATGTCACTGCTAGCGGAAGTCATCACGGTTCCGCCCACTGAGTGGCAGAAAGAGGGAGATGAGTGGCAGTGTTGGCTTAAATACTGTCTAAAATGAAGAACAATATTTAATTTAAAAAAATGGGGAAGAGCTGTTGTGAGATTGATTGTACGAACAGGTTTGAAAAGCAGTCGGAGCTATCGTTTTACAGACACCGAAAGACAAAGAAAAGAGACGTAGATGGATCCACAAACCCAGAAAACCAAACCTAGATCTGTGGATCCTGTTTGGTGTCAGCTAACATTAATTTATGCTGTATTTCTGGGTAAAATCAGACCTTAAATTACGTATTGTTTTGGCTAACATTACTTCTTAGTAAAGCTCTTGGTTTCATGATCAGATCTTTCATGGTTTTTGTCTTCATTTTTTGATTATGAACCTTGTGCTCCTACATGATTAGTAAACTAACTTCACCTGTTTAACTCTGACCATATTTTCAGGGGAAAAACGCCTAAAAAGACATACCCAATGTAAATGAAGAATTACTCCACAATAACAAGGTTCATATGGATGTTCTTGGTGTCTATAGACATTTAGAGACCTCACAGAATTTATTCCCATTGTCTAAAATATTGTATCTATTACTATGCCTGAGTAAACTGTAACAAACTAAAAGAGTTTTTTTCTGGCTGGACAATGATATGCATAAATTAATTGTTCGTGTCGGAGATTTTTAATAGCATATATTTCACCCTACAAAGATTAAAATTCATGTTTGAACATTAAAGTTTGCACTAAAATACACTTTTGATGTACTTTTATTAACATTAGGGTCTAAACTTTGAGCAAAAGTTGAAAAAAAACCATCCATTGTCCTGATTTATTATATTTTTATAGTAGATGAATATTAATAGAATTTTTTCGGCCCGCGGGCGGGCTGATCGGGCTAAAGCTAAACTGAGGCTAACCTAGTTTTTCAAATACAGGGAAACTGGAGAATAAAGCTACGACAGAGTATTAGGGCTACATAAGAAAATAAAAACACTTGTCAGTACGAGTATAAAGTCATAAAATATCGATATAAAACCGGTAATTTTATGATAAAGTCGAATACAAAAAGAATCACAATGTTATGAGAATAAAGTCGTAGTTATTAAAAAAAAACTCATAATTTAACAAAAATGTCTTTATGAGATTTATGAGATTAAAGTCATCATATTCCGACAGTAAAGCCATAATATTACAAGAATAATGTCGTAATTTAAAAACAGGTGGGAAAAATATCATAGTTTACCAGAATAAAGTGGTCCCCTGCTGGTCCACAGCAGTAGTATCTGTGTTGTATAAAGTACTTGATCTGAACTAGACTCAGTAAACCTCCTCAGTACCAGTAGATCCTGCATATATTCACTGGGGTCAGTCCACGGTCTACTGTAAATGCACTTTGGATCAGCTGGTTCTGGGCCCTAGTTTTGGACCCTGGTTGTCAGTCATGATGAAACCATGTATATTTGTTTCAGGTAAAAATAGCGATGATCCCCTCCCCCTGGATGTCAGGATACTCCATTTCTGTCCACGTCAGTGCTCGTGGACCACTTGTTCTTTGGTAGCTCGTACGGATCCATGTCCAGTCCAATTGTCCTTAATTTAATTTCATATTTCACATTTTCCCGGTCTTGCTGTGTTTACTGCTATACTCTATCATGTTGAGCAGGTTGGTTTCTGCCACTCAGTCTGACTTAGAGGGGCGTGGCCTAGGGGGGAAGTGATGTATATGTGACGCACACAAAATATGTTGTCACGTTTTCTGTTTGTTATGTTGTTTTGAACTGTAAGAAATGTTTTCCTGTGGAAAAAGAAAGAGAAGAAACAGTAATTTTAGTCCTAATGGCTGCAAATGTATATATTTTATAACTGATTTAATTCAGTGGAGTTTATCCTGGATACCTCAGCTTGGCCAGCAGGAGGCCGTGTGACGCTGTGCTTCTCCCTATGGACTCTCTTTGCTAGCGACGATCGTTGCTTCCTCCCTCTGCTGAGCGAGGCTGAACTGGAAGGAAGCACCGTTGCCTGTCTCATAATTTTTATCCTGTTTACACAGGTTAGTATGGTTTGAAAACTTGTATATGAATACAGAAATGTCATTGAACACTAGGGATAAGACACAAAACGTTTTTTTTAGGTAGTTTAATTACGTGAACTTATGAACGGGTGGAGTATTGATTTTTACTTTCTGTTTCATGTCGGTGAAAATGGCGCCCGTCTTTTGTTTATCTCAAGGTAGAAAGCTAGCTAAGTTTATGGCTCCAGCACATTCCATGGTTGGCTAAATTTAGTGTCATGGTTTTGAAAACTTTTGATGAAAGTCATGTGTGTATGTTTAGGTGTATGTTTACAGTTTAAACACATTTATTAGTATTGGTTATCAGTCTTCAGCTCATATTTTATTTTTGCTCATTTGGAGTTATATCATCGTTTTATTTCACTTATTAGTGAGGCTAAATACTGGAAGGTTAAAGTAGGGACCTTTGTTTTTAATGTACATTTTGTGCCAGTGTGTTAATTTAATTAGTCTTGGAACTAAAGATAAAATTTGTCTCAGTTTCAGAACTGAATGACTGAGATATGCAAGATTTTATGTACTGAAAGCTTTGTTGATGCAGATTTAGGCTAATCAGTATATAAGTATTTTTGATCTGTGATTGTGAATGAAGTAATGTTGGAAAGAAACAAAACCAATGCAGAATGGAATGAAAAAAAATATTTTATTTGATGATTTTATTTGATTTGTAATACTGAGTAATAAAGACTGCTGAGCGAGGCTGAACTGGAAGGAAGCACCGTTGCCGGTCTCATAATTTTTATCCTGTTTACACAGGAACCTTTTCTGCTCATGGGTGTCCATTGTGAGACCTGTAACATATGTGCATACCCTCTATAAAAAAGCAATAAACTATTGACATCATTTTCTGCTGGAAGTTAACCAGTACCCATCAGCATCACTAACAAAGACTGAATGGTTTGTACAAAATACCAGTATCAGACAAATGCAGGTTGCAAATACAGTTCACCAATACCTCAGATCTTATCATAAAAAGACTAAAAATATCGACTCTTGGTACAATCTTTTCACAGGGAGGAGTCATTTTCCCCAAACAGCAGTTGTTGACATCTATTAATTTCAACCCTTGGACATAGTGAGACCAAATGCATCCAAAACATGATGCATTTTTAATCCCTTTCTGTCCCCTGGGTGATCTCAGGACTCATGGCTTCTGTGTTTAAGTCACAATACTAGCTGCTCAGGAAATTTTCTCTTGCAGTAAACTGGCATTAAATACCACATGCAGTGAGTTACATGACAGTAAAACCCTAAGATGACAGCACCTCCAGATGTCAGTGATATATATCTGAAAATAAATACAGCAAAGTAATAAAACTGAGGAAAAACAAGCATGAAATATTGTTTATTTGTAATTGATTTTTTTTTTTTTTTTTAGGCAATAATAAAGTCCATTTCCTGCAACGTTTTCTTAAATACAACACAAACTAAAATGTGTGATTTGTTAATTTTCTTTACCCTTTAAGTGAAAATCACAAGAGTGACAAATTTATTGAATATTCACTTATTTATTTATTTATTTATTTATGGTATTTGTGTAATCACATTATGCACACTTGGCACTTCCCAATAATGTAATAGTTTATAATATTATGGCCAAGTTATTATGTTATTGCCCATTTTTGCATTTTATTAACATAATAGTATATCTTGTTTGTATCTCCTGTTTTACTGTTTTACTGTACAATGTCCTTGAGTGCCAAGAAAGGCACCTATAAATAAAATGTATTATTATTATTATTATTATTATTATTATTATTATTATTATTATTATTATTATTATTATATACACTTTGTTCTCTAGTTTTTTAACATTCTTTTTATTGTTTAGCTGATTATTACCATGTGTATAGTTTTATTGAAGTTATCTGTATTATTTTTATTTTATTTATAATATTACTTTCTTCCTTTAACTCCCTTTTTCACCTTTTATTTAACATCCACATTTACACCTCCATGTAAGTAAAAAAGTTAATATTAGATAAACCTGCTGACTTATTTCAACACAGGTTTATTACATCCTTTATAGAAACATCTATTATGATTAAGCAATCATAACCTGCTCTGGATTTTATTATTAATACCTGCCTTGTACTTTTTTTTTTTTTTTTTCATTGGTCTGACACATAATTCCAGCAGTCAAATGGCATTCTTACCGCAATTATCTCCCCCCAATTAACTGAGGTGATTATGGCCCGACGGCTGTATGCATTAATAAGCAAAGTGTCCAATCCCTGAGGTAAACCTGTTAAGATTAACCAGCCCAGCGTAGGCCCCATGTCAAAACCATTTAGAATAAAATGATAACAATACAGAGCTGCGCTAATCACATGCAAATCGCTGTTGTTCCAGGTTTTACCCTTAAAACGATGCAGTAAAATCAGCAATATTTTAAAATTACAATAATTAACACACACATAGACTGATTTTCACTGTATTTATCAGTACAACAGTGACAGTAACACACCGACCAGAACCTTTAAGTTAAATTTTTTTTTAAAACGGTACCTTTCGGCTTTTATTTAGTTTAAAATGTATAGTTTTATTCACTGTTTCTCATAATTCATATCCTGTACTGCCTGTATATAACCTTTTGTCTGTAGTATAGAGTTAGCTTTTTGAATGTTTTAGTAGTATTTAGTAGTATTTTAGTTGTAATTGTATATTTAATATTTTATCTTCGTAGTTTTTGTACATCGTTAATATTGTTCAGTATTTTCTGTGATATTTTTATACAGTCTTTTTGCACTTTAAGCGTTTGCTACTAAACACATTTCATTGTTCCTGTAACAGTGACAATAAAGATCTGATCTATTCTATTCTATTCTATTCTATTCTATTCTATTCTATTACTCAGATTTTCCTTACATGACTGCATGCAAACAGATGTTATTTATCAAATGTGACAGTAAAAGCAGCCCTGAAAGTAATGTGTTATTAATTATTAATTGAATGTAATATTTTTTAGCTATTAATAGGTAAAAAAAAAGATAAATGACTGTTTTCACTAAACCAACCAAAAATGTCATGTTTCGGAATGTTTTTTTTTTTTTTTTTTTTCCTGACCCATGACGTTTGACGATGAATTGCTAAATTGTCAAATGGCAGGAAGATTAATTACCAGGTTTTATTTATTTATGAGGCACTTACTGGAGCTTTACCGCCATTAGTTTGGAACTATATTTTAATGTCTGACCACATAGATTAAATAATTGGGTTTTGTTGCAGTTGTTTGTAACTGACTCCGAGTTTTTATTTGCAGTAATACCTGTATGAATGTTATGAATATAATGAATACTAGCATCAGGTAATGACAATAATTAGCAAACATAAGCTAACTGGTTAGATATTTTAACGAAGTATCAGAAAACTGTAAAAACTGTGCTGTATTAGTTGTCTGTTGTTGTGTACAAAGGCTTTATTTATGCAGAACTTTAATCCTCAATATGATTTAAACAAATGAGGGGCATTTTTTTCTCCTTTTTTGTGCTATGCTTTAAAAATGCTTATTAACGCATTAGCTTTATCTTTCGGTCCCATATGTTACAAAACATAATAAAAACACTCTATTCAGTATTTTGTTCTACTTTAAATATGCAAATAGTCCACTTTAGGTTTCAATATCACATGAATAAATGATATATAACAGTTACAGAGATGCAAAATATTCAGATTTGCAAAGCGAATTAAAGAACTTACCACTTTTTTTTTAAGAAGGGGTGAATGATGATAGATCATTGTGAGAAAATTAAAGTGTCAAACCATCTTTCTGTCAAAGTTACAGTAATGAAACTCGATTTCTGACCTCAAAGGGACTTGACTTTTCATATATTCTGCTGAAAGGAAGCTAAAGGATAGACTGTTGTGTGGAGAAGGGGTGGGATTAAATGAGTTATACCCCCCACACTCCTTTTCGAATGTGCGAATGAAGTCATGTATATATATAAGTTTTGGTTTTGTTTTTTGTTTTCTTCCATGACTTCTTCCTACCTGTTTTATTTCTAATTTCTTATTTCTAAGGACTAAGTCAGCTTACTTTGTCTTGTTGCATATTCGGAATAAACTAAACAAAAAACAAAAACAAAAAAACAACAGCAACTTCAGTTTTCATTTCAGTGACTATTATTTAACCTCACTGGATGAAGTTAAACACAAAAGAAAGATCAATACCAAAATATAATGACAGGAAACCAATGTCAGAAAATATTAAAGGTCAAAAAAAATATTAAATATGTGATGTTTTTCTGTTTGATCAGAAATAAAAGTGTTTTTATTCCAACATTTATTTCCATAAAATACAATGTTTTACTCAAACAGAGAGTTTATCTTGCAGTTATTGTACTATTAGACCTATGTCCATACAGAATCATACCCAGTATTGAGACTAAAGTGTTTTTGTGCCTGAGAAAACATCCAAACTGGGTGAGAGTCCTAGATTTTGACTACTTCACTTCACTTTCGGAGGTTATATTATTACTGAGCTTTTTTGCGCTTTTTTTTTGTCAATTGAAAACATAATGAACTTGATGATTAAAAAGTTAAAATGAAGCCTGTCTCTATTAAGTCAGAAAACAACAGTAATTAATGAATTGGTCATAAGTGCAGTTGGAACAGAGCTGAACACTTTGTTTCATAATTAGTGTCAGTGAGTGATAATTGACTTTTATGATCATCGTCCTCAGTTCAGGTCTAATCCTCCGACGGACAGACGGATGGAGGTAGATGTTACTGTATTGCGTCTCCTCCCGGTGATGAGTTTTTCCACGCTGCCTTTTCTTGCCTGAGGACATGTGCGTTAGTTCAGTGTGAGTCCGTTTTCATGTACTTTATTCTGTACTCAAGGAAGAAACACTATCAGTAGTTTCTTTTCCATTGGATATCTGTGCAAAACTTTACCAATATTTATGAAATGCTGAAAAAACAGAGGTGCGTAATGTCGTTTTTTCCATTAAATCCCAAATGCGATGATTTGTTTATTTCTCCTCCTGACACCCAGCAATGCATTTTTTGTCCTCCGTAGTGGATAAGAGTTTCACAGCTTTACTTTAAAAAAGTAAAATTAAAAAATGTCCACTGAAAAGAACATTATATAAAATAAAAAATTAAAAATGTATCTGAAAAAACTGTTGTATCATGCTGTTTCCCTTTAAGGCAATTATTTAATGTAAAATGGTGAAAATATTTGCTTACTGGGTCTCAGGAGGGTATTATCGCGAGATGTCGCGAGAAGCCATTCCATAAACATGGTGACGAACATAATATCACGTTTTTTTTTTCACATATATTCATTATTATTATATATTACCCCTCTATCCCATACTAAATTAAAAAAAATGATTCAGTTTCCTGGTGTGTCCACACATACTGCGCCATGTTTCTTTTAAAACTCTTCTTCTTCTCTTGTACCGTCCGTCAACATCTGTTTTTTTTTTTTTTTGGTCAATTTTTTAATTTGTTTTCATTGTGCATCTCAGAAGTACAATACAAAAGAAAAAGAAAGAAATTCACATTTTATAATACAAGATTCTGTGACACACAAAGTATAAACCCCACCCCCCCAGAACCAGTGGCGACCCCCATACTTACCCAATCTGGATCTCAGAATACGAAAAACCAATTAATAAAGACAAATAAAGACAAATACATGTACACAGATGAAAGAGAATATAATTTACAGATATAAACAGAATAGTGATCAACATCCGTTTTTTTTAATTCACCTGACTCTAGGTGCAGAAAAAGGTCTTTCTGTTGCAGTTTTGCACGATTTACCAATTACGCTACACCCGAAAAAAACACCTCTTGCCAGCGCAAAACTTTTAATCAAAAAAATGAGTTTTGGCAAAAAAAAAAAAAAAAAATTCCATTAGGGAAAATTTTTATGCACAATTTATAGTCGCACAATTTGAGGGTTAATGGAAAAGTGGCTAGTGTAGAGTTTGTGCAGCAGTGAGGATGAGTGTGTTACAGCCGCTGTATTTATGCTACGTGAGATAAACTTTTTGACTTTCATGAATCAAGGACACATTGGAAATGGAGATGGAGAAGTTATAAACATTTAGGCCCTGTTCATACGAAGACAGTTTTGGTCGGATCCACAAAAGTTTTGTGTTGGATAAGCTTTCGTCCACATGAAACTGGCATTTTCAGTCACCCTGAGTGGATATATTTGAAAACGCTGGTTTCATGTCTTCGTCTGTACGACCAGGGTGCGATTTGTTGGGGGGAATCAACTCCCCCCTCTGGTATTTACATCCCTACTTCTGCTCAATGAATTTTATCGTTGGCAGGGGGGGTGGGGGGGGGGCAACCAACCAATAGAAATAACAGGCAGGTTGTGATCGAGTTTTCTTATTTTTCTTATACCTATATTTACATTACTGGCACTAACGCTGTAAAGGGGGGGTGAATGTGACAAGTTAATGGGGCCCGGCATTTGTGGGGGGCCCATAGAGCAGTGGAGGGGGTCCAGTGGATACAGGTTAGAAATTGTGAAAATTTCACGTAAGATCAGCTATATAATAGAGGAATAGGACGTGAGAGTTGGACATTGGAAGTATGTAAAGTTCACTTTCGTTTCCTGCCAGTGTTAGTTGTGGACCGCACCCTCATGTATATAACTGCTGCCCCCCTGGACAACAAAAAACAACCCCCCTCCCCCTGTTTTTTGGGGAAGTCACACCCTGTGTACGACCAAACTGCAGCTTTTCTATAACAATGATGTCATAGCCCCACCTCTCTATAACCTTTCATCCTGGAAGCAAGACACACAACAACAACAACAACAACAACATCGTAGTGCCCGTATCAAAATCTTCAGCTACTCTTTTGTTACAATGAGCAACAAACAACCATTGCAACAATATTCACTACATGCTCTTGGATCTACCACAGAGAGAGGCATGTTGAGCCGCATTATGTAATAAATTCCCATTATGTAATAAAAGTTCAAAATGTAATAAGAATGTCACGTCATCTTGTAATAAAGCCGCATTATGTAATAAACTGACGCATTTTGTAATAAACAACCTCAGTGCATTATGTAGTAAATTTTTTTGCATTATGTAGTAAGTTATTACAATTTGAGAAATTTATTACAAAATGCACTTGACACATTTTTATTTTCAGGAAAATGTAATGTGCTAAATTAATCCTTAAACTGTGTGGTTAAAGTTCTGATTACATTATCTGTAGCTCCTGTGACTAATTTCTTCTAAATTGCTCTGAAATTATATTAATTTGGATTGTTATTACATAAATAACCATGTTATTATTATTTTTTTTTTAATAAAAATATGTCAAGTGCATTTTGTAATAAATTTCTCAAATTGTAATAACTTACTACATAATGTGAAAATATTTACTATATAATGCGTTGACGTAGTTTATTACAAAATGCGTCAGTTTATTGCATAATGCGGCTTTATTTCAAGATGACGTGACATTCTTATTACATTTTGAACTTTAATTACATAATGGGAATTTATTACATAATGCGGCTCAACAAGGCAACCAGGAGGAAAAATTGGATCAGACCTGGTAGAACCAAGCTTTATGTGCGTGCTCCGTGTCTGGTTCTCCGTTTTCTGTAAGACCATTACAACACCACACAGACCTGGCATTTGTCCTACATCGTTTTCAGTGGTTTCATGTGAACGCAGATATTTCCCGAAATGACTCAGTGTTTACGGAGCTTTTTTTTTTGAAGGAATCAGGTATTTTCCTATATTTAATTTATTAACCATGTACCTGTTCAGTTATGTCAGAACAACAAACTGAACTTAATCTCTTTAGGACCTCGAACTATTTCTGTTCTTCACAGAAACTTCATCTTCTATTCATGAATCCAGTCCATTTCTGCTGTAGACCACATATCACCTCTTTCTTCCTTATTCTTTCTTGTCCCGTCTCTCATACCACAGTCAGAATATGTCCTGCTGTTCTCAGAGCTGAGTTTCTTATCCTTCAGATGCAGGTGGACGCTGAGTCCTGACCTGAGGATCTGGCTCTCGTCTTCTCTGCCATGAGCTTGTGGAGCAGTTAATTATTCTTCCCTGTATGTAGATCCAGGGTGTGAACACCAGAGGAGTCAGCCGAGGCTCTTCGAAGACCTGAACTCCTCTCCTCTGAAAATATTATTCTATCTGTGTGAAAGACTGACATGAGTATAATATTGGCTTGTGTTTCTGTTTTCCTCCATCTCAGTCATCATGTGTTAAATCAGGATATTTTTAATTTGACATCCACAGCAAGGTTCTAATAGTTTTGGATTTTTCATTATAGTTTAGTTTTATTTAGTCTTGACTTTTTTTTCTCTACTCATTTAGTTTGAATTAGTTTTTAGAGCAGGTTTGGCAGTTTTTATTAGTTTTCATTATTTCTAAATGCCTCGTTTTATACTCAGTGCCAATGAAAACACAACACTTGAATGTGTTTTATTGTTCCTGAGCTGCATCAATATGTTTCAGTTTCACCTGTATAAGATAATCCCAGACAATTTCTTAACAACCTGAGATGGGTTGAGCTATTGTCACGCTTGAATGAACTTGTCTGCATTCATAAGACTTGTTTTTCTCACTGCTCAGCAATGAACTGCTCAACTTAAGGAACTGTGGTCAGTTAAGGAGTGGTCATGTTCTGTATATAAAGGCAAGCTGAAAAGCACCAAAATCATTTGCAATAACTTAGCAATGCCTAGACTGACACGTGACCAAAGATGCCATGCTATGGGGCTCCTGGAGGCCGGAATCTCTGCTCGGCAGGTGGCGTGCCATTTTGGATGCAATGTGTCCACCATAGTCAGGATGCAACAGAGGCATGAAGAAACTGGCTCAACTGCAGACAGACCTCGCCCTGGACGAGCACGTGTGACCACGCCACAGCAGGATCGCTACATTGAGCTGCAGCACCTTCAGGACCGCTTTGTGACTTTTGGTTTTGGGGGTCCTTGAGTTTCTTTCTTTATCCTTATCTTTTTGTAAACAAATTTGGATGTGATTTTTTTATTTTTACTGTATAGAAATGGCCTCTGATTAATTCCAAAGAGCTTATGGAATAAAAATCCTCATCGATTTAAAAAAAATATAAGAATCTTCAAGTGTTGCGTTTTCATTGGCACTGAGTATAGTTTAGTTTTAATTTCTTTATATCTTTTCTCTTCTTCTCCATAGTATTCAAATAAATCCCAGACAGGACTCTGCTGCTTTCTCCTAACTTTAGTCTCCATGTTTCCAGGTAGAGTGGGGACGAGAAGACACCTAAACGACAAGTGACGAGAAGTGACAGACCGTTAAATATCATACGGTGCCAGCAGCTAAAATTGCTTGAGGAAATAAATCGATTTTATATCAATCTGACGTTGACAAAGACGATACCGAAGGGAATTTTATCCATAATTTTTAAACGTTTTAGTTCTGTAAACACACAATACAGTTTCAGTTAGTTATCGTTTTTTTCTTGTAATTGTAGTTTTTATTTATTTCAGGTAACGAAAATGTTTTTACAATTCTAGTTTTCGTCATTTCGTTAGTTTTTGTTAACGATAATAACCTTGATCCACAGAGCATGCTCTCTGTGGGACTTTATTTGTGCCTCCAGTTTCTCCTGCTCTCCTCCTGTTTCCGTCTCTCTCTTTCTCTCTCTCTCTCCTCCTCTCAGGCACTCAGTGGTTCTCAGGTGCCCGCGCTACCTGAAGGGTTAAAAGATGGACTCCCAGGGCCTGCACGCGCTCCACTTGTCTACACGCTTCCTAGTGCTGCTGTCTTTGTCTCTCCTTGTTTATTCACCCCTTAGTTATTTTTCTACATTTACTCCTATGTTCATACATCGTTTGAGCACTCTTAAGTAAATAGATGACTTTATACTGGTAACCTTCCTGTCCCGTGCTTGTGTGTTTTTTTTTAATTTATTAGATTTTTTTATTTTAAACTTTTATTTCAAAAATTAAAGTTAACAAAGGTCAAACATACAATTGACAAGGCCACAAGAACTTAGAGAAATCTTTTTTTTTTTAACTCTTTATTTATGAAAGTTTTTTTTTTACAGATTCAAAAACAAAAAATGAAACAAACAGGTCATGAGGTCAAGGGATTACAAAGATCACAATGCTTAGACAAACAACAGTTTTTACACTTAAAGGTTTACAAATTTGTCTCATAGGTTATGTAAATGTGCCATTTTTCCCAAAGGTCTTCACCCAGTTCTTTCTGCCATTGTATTGTATAGGTCATCTGTTGTAGTAAATGGAGATATTTTACAATACTGGTAAAGACAGTCACCCAATCCACAATGCACCCGGCCCCTATGATTCCCTCGGTGGGTGGTGAGTCCACCGGAGGGCGGGCCCACGTCGCTCTTTCGGGCTGGGCCCGGCCAGACCCCGTGGGCATAGGCCCGACCACCAGGCGCTCGCATTCAAGCCCCAACCCCGGGCCTGGCTCCAGGGTGGGGCCCTGGCGGCGCCATACCGGGCGACGTCACTTTCTTCTGATGGTACTTCTTCATAGGGGCTTCTGAACTGAACTGGGTGCATTGTGGATTGGGTGACAGTCGACGGCAGGGAGCCCGACAACCCGATCCCCGGACGCAGAGTCTAGCTCTTGGGACATGGAATGTCACTTCGCTGGGGGGGAAGGAGCCGGAGCTTGTGAGGGAGGTTGAGAGATACCGTCTAGATATAGTTGGGCTCACCTCCACACACAGCTTGGGCTCTGGAACCCAACCCCTCGAAAGGGGCTGTACTCTCCACTTCTCTGGCGTTGCCCGCGGTGAGAGGCGGCGGGCTGGAGTGGGCTTGCTCATAGCCCCTCAGCTCAGCTGCCATGTGTTGGAGTTCACCCCGGTGAACGAGAGGGTCGCGTCCCTATGCCTTCGGGTCGGGGACAGGTGTCTCACTGTTGTTTCGGCCTATGGGCCGAACAGCAGTGCAGAGTACCCGGCCTTCTTGGAGTCCCTGGGAGGGGTGCTGGATGGTGCTCCGACTGGGGACTCCATTGTTCTCCTGGGCGACTTCAATGCCCACGTGGGCAACGACAGTGAGACCTGGAGGGGTGTGATGGGGAGGAACGGCGTCCCTGATCTGAACCCGAGTGGTGTTCTGTTATTGGACTTCTGTGCTAGTCACAGTTTGTCCATAACGAACACCATGTTCGAACACAGGGATGTCCATAAGTGCACTTGGCACCAGGACACCCTAGGCCGGAGGTCGATGATCGACTTCATTGTCGTATCATCAGACCTCCGGCCACGTGTTTTGGACACTCAGGTGAAGAGAGGGGCAGAGCTGTCAACCGATCACCACCTGGTGGTGAGTTGGATCCGCTGGCGAAGGAGGAAACCGGACCGACTCGGCAGGCCAAAACGTGTTGTGAGGGTCTGTTGGGAACGTCTGGCAGAACCCCATGTCAGTGCGGTCTTCAACTCCCACCTCCGGGAGAGCTTCTCTCAGATCCTGGGGGAGGCTGGGGACATTGAGTCCGAGTGGACCATGTTCTCCACCTCCATTGTCGAAGCGGCTGCTCAGAGCTGTGGTCGCAAGGTCTCCGGTGCCTGTCGTGGCGGCAATCCCCGAACCCAGTGGTGGACCCTGGAAGTAAGGGATGCCGTCAAGCTGAAGAAGGAGTCTTATCAGGCCTTGTTGGCCCGTGGGACTCCCGAGGCAGCTGATGGGTACCGGAAGGCCAAGTGTGCTGCAGCCCGAGCGGTTGTGGAGGGAAAAACTCGGTTCTGGGTGGAGTTTGGGGAGGCCATGGAGGAGGACTATCGGTCGGCCTCGAGGAAATTCTGGCAAACCATCTGGCGCCTCAGGAGGGGAAAGCAGTGCGCCACCAACACTGTTTACAGTGGAAGTGGGGAGCTACTGACCTCAACTGGGGATGTTGTCGGACGGTGGAAGGAATACTCCGAGGATCTCCTCAATCCCACTGCCACGTCTTCCATAGAGGAAGCAGAGGCTGAGGTCTCAGAGGTGGACTCGTCCATCACCTAAGCTGAAGTCACCGAGGTGGTTGGCAAGCTCCTCGGTGGCAGGGCACCGGGGGTGGATCAGATTCGCCCTGAGTACCTTAAGTCTCTGGATGTGCAGGGACTGTCTTGGTTGACACATCTCTGTAACATCGCGTGGTGGTCGGGGACAGTACCTCTGGATTGGCAGACTGGGGTGGTGGTTCCCCTTTTTAAGAAGGGGGACTGGAGGATGTGCTCCAACTATAGGGGGATCACACTCCTCAGCCTCCCGGGGAAAGTCTATTCCAGGGTACTGGAGAGGAGGATCTGACCGATAGTCGAACCTCGGATCCAGGAGGAACAATGCGGTTTTCGTCCCGGTCGTGGAACGCTGGACCAGCTCTATACTCTCCATCGGGTGCTCGAGGGTTCATGGGAGTTCGCCCAACCAGTCCACATGTGTTTTGTGGATCTGGAGAAGGCGTTCGACCGTGTCCCTCGTGGTATCCTGTGGGGGGTGCTTCGGGAGTATGGGGTCCGGGGCCTTTTGCTCAGGGCAGTCCGATCCTTGTATGACCGAAGCAGGAGCCTGGTTCACATTGCCAGCAGTAAATCCGACCTGTTCCAGGTGCATGTTGGACTCCGGCAGGGCTGCCCTTTGTCACCGGTTCTGTTCATTATTTTTATGGACAGAATTTCTAGGCGCAGCCAAGGCCGGAGGGGGTCCGGTTTGGGGACCACAGGATTTCGTCTCTGATTTTTGCAGATGATGTTGTCCTGTTGGCCTCATCGAACCTGGAACTTCAACGTGCACTGGGGCGGTTTGCAGCCGAGTGTGAAGCGAGTGGGATGAGGATCAGCACCTCCAAATCTGAGGCCATGGTTCTTGACCGGAAAAAGGTGGTCTGCCCTCTCCGGGTCGGTGGGGAGTCTTTGCCCCAAGTGGAGGAGTTTAAGTATCTCGGGGTCTTGTTCACGAGTGAGGGAAGGATGGAGCGTGAGATTGACAGATGGATCGGTGCAGCATCTGCAGTGATGCAGTCGCTGTACCGGTCGGTTGTGATAAAGAAGCAGCTGAGCCGAGAGGCGAAGCTCTCGATTTACCGGTCAATCTACGTTCCTACCCTCACCTATGGTCATGAGCTTTGGGTCATGACCGAAAGGACAAGATCCCGGATACAAGCGGTCGAAATGAGTTTCCTCCGCAGGGTGGCTGGGCGCACCCTTAAGGATAGGGTGAGGAGCTCAGTCACCAGGGAGGAGCTCGGAGTAGAGCCGCTGCTCCTCCGCGTCGAGAGGGGCCAGCTGAGGTGGCTCGGGCATCTGTTTCGGATGCCTCCTGGACGCCTCCCTGGGGAGGTGTTCCGGGCATGCCCCACCGGGAGGAGACCTCGGGGAAGACCCAGGACATGTTGGAGAGACTATGTCTCTTGGCTGGCCTGGGAACGCCTCGGGGTCCCCCCAGAAGAGCTGGAAGAGGTGTCTGGGGAGAGGGAAGTCTGGGCATCCCTGCTTAGACTGTTACCCTTCGCGACCCGGCCCCAGATAAGCGGAAGATAATGGATGGATGGATGGATGGTAAAGACAGTCATGGGTGGACATTATCTCTAAAGCCAGTATTTTGTTTGGTTTTTTTGCTCGCTGCCAGCAAGACCTTGAGGAGGTAAGCGTCATTCTTACTAAGACCATCAGGTTCATGACCAAGAAACTTACAACAATCTTAACATACAAACAAAAACAAATACATACAAAGAGATTCTTAAACATTAGTTTTCTGTAAAAAGTTCATATAGTTTGACAGTCTATAAGTTTAATACTGCAAATGTACCGTTCAAATTCAACCAGGAGTCTGTGTATCCTGTGCTTGTTTGTATCAAACTCTCTGAGTCAGGCTTGACATCAATGTGTGATTCATGTTCGAGGTGTATTCACCACTGTTTTACTTTAAATTTGGCTCATTTTTATTCTTCATATGATAATAAACTAGTGTGTTGATGTGTGGGGAACCACGGGTTCTAGATGTGGTAGTCTTTATGCTGGGGAAAAGATGTGAGTCTATATTGTATAAGTACTGACATTAAAATTGTTTGGTAAATCATTCTTTGAAAAAATGTAACAAGGTCCATAGAACCTCTGAGGTTCCAAAAATGTTTTCACCACAAGTGATGTTTTGGGCTGACACCCTTCATCAGACTTAGTAAAAAAAATTCTTGAATTAAGCAAAAAAAAAATCTGCCAGTGGAACAAGTGAAAATAATCTTGGTAAGATTTCGTGAAATCAGATTTTCCAGATCTATTGTCTAAAAATAAGTTCTTATGTCTCACTGAAAAGTAACTCTTTAGGTGATTATGTCCTATTTTAAGTGTGATCCGATATTTTGACTAGAAATGAGAAAAATACACTTGGTAAGATTTAGATTTTTTTCCAGTGTAGTGTGAATGTAAACGGACTCTGTGATTTGATTTTTGCTACAAACTCCTCTTGTTCATTTTTCCTGGTCAGAAATGTCAAATACAAGTTCATAAAGAATATGCCCTCTTTTCTTCCCTGAAAAGAAAATATTTTTTACCAAACATGTTTTCTCATAGCAGTAACCACTATTATTACTGAATTGAACTGCATGTCTCTTGCTGTGGATCGACAGTTCAGGAAAAGGCACAGCAGGCAGCAACAGCTAATTTCATGTGTTTCCTGATACTTATTCATATTGTTATTCATAGGGATGATGTTAAATAAAAGATGTAATGTTTTGTGTCTGTTGTTTGCACACTGGGTACATGCTGACTACATTGTTCTGCAGGGTCTGAAGTGCACTTGGATGTTTTGTTTGGAGAAAAAATCCATTCTCAGACCCTTATTACACATATAGAATAGCAATGCTATCAGCTCTTTTGTTCTCTGTTTACTGTTGTAGTGTTTTTTTCTTCATATCTGTTTGATGAAGACCTGATGTGGATAGCAATTGATTTCAGTACTGGAGGTTTGAGCTCCTTTTACTCCCCTTCCCATTGCAGAGGAGATCCGCATTCCCCATCCCCATTCTATTTCTGTTGAAGATACAAAATGGGCTCAGTGTCCAGCATTTACAGATTATAACCATTCAGTGTACGCTGGATGATGAGTGGGGGGATGATCTGCCTCTTGGAACCTTGAGTCAATTAAAAAAAGAGTCAATTAAAACAATGTCTAGGGGCATTATCTGTACAAACAAACAAAGGCTGTAGAAAAATAATAGATATCAGTGTGTGGTGAGGTGTTAAAGGTGTTCCTTCAGTTTAATTGGCAGTACTTCATACTGTGTAACAGGCACCACCATGATATGAAGCTGCTATTTCCAATGTTTTTTCTTCAGTATCACTGTTAGAATTATACAGTGGAAGAACATATAAAAAACTTAAGCATTATAAAATTAGAATACAACATGTTATAAACATGATAGGCCAGTGTTTTTCAACCTTGGGGTCAGGACCCCATATGGGGTCACCTGGAATTCAAGTGGGGTCACCTGAAATTGCTAGTAATTGATAAAAATAAAAACGTACTAATAAAAAATATATTGTGAGTTGATCACAATCACAAAACATAAAAGACATGACAAACTGTGAAGCTGAAACTGAAGCACTGTGGTACTGTTTATCTTTCAAATGTTCACCGTGGTCAGTTTCAGATGCAGCAGCTCTTTCATAATTCATAGTTTGAGTTCTTGTTTGTTCAGTATTAATTGTCAGCCTTGTAAATCCAAGCTGGACTGACTGTACATATCCTGACCAAGGAAAATAAAATTCTCACTATGTGCAGTAATCTACACCTGGCTTTACTGCCTCCGTCCATAATAATATGCATTTTATAGACTAAATGTCATCTAAAATTAATGTTTATTTGCATCATAGTATAGCAAACTATTACATGATGAAAAACAATTCAATTTAGCGAAAAAAAATGTCTCCATTTTGAATGTCTGGGGTCACCAGAAATTTGTGATGTTAAAATGGGGTCACAAGCCAAAAAAGGTTGGGAACCACTGCGATAGGCTAACTATGTTTTGAAATAAGAATGTGATATGTTGTAGTTATGTCTAGGGATGCACCGATACCACTTTTTTCCAGACCGAGTACGAGTACTTACATTTGAGTACTTGCCGATACCGAGTACCGATACGAGTACTTAATAATCCCATTCCAGTTCTTAGTTCCTTTTGTAAATGTGCTTTATTGTCGTTGTCATTAGTCTGACTGGAACAAAGTGCTGCTACTGACATTTAATGTGTTGGAATGAGCATTTCTCAATTAATCCACCAGGGGGTAACGCAACGCTCTTAATTAACCATACTGGACAAATACCACAAAGAAGAGTAAAGTTTTTTGAGAAGAAGAAGAAAGTCAGTAATAACAAACATGGAGACGACAGAGGCAACACTAATGTGATACTAATATTGCAGCGTTTTCACTGGTAAGGTTAAAAGCTTAGTTTCAGCAGGTAGAGAAAAGAGAAACGAGCGATAAGTTTCGTTTTCACTTCTGTTGGTGGCGGTCCACACTGCTCCGTACACCCACTGGTATTCTCATTCTGTTTACGCATCCACCAGCACCTGGAAAACGGATGGAATGTACGCAGAGGACAGACAGAACGCTGCGTCTGTATCTGTCTGTGTCTGTAACGTTACTTGCAGTCAGCGTTACTTTTATCACCGTCATTTATTTTGAAAAATCTCCACACTCTTCACACTCCACACACATTATTCCACCGCCGTGTACCTGCTGCACTGAACTGTGAATGTCACACAGCAATAAGTGGTATCGGTGCATTTGTATCGGATATCTTTTACAAGTACGAGTACGAGTACACACACTGAGTATCGGAGCCGATGCCGATGCTCGTATTGGTGCATCCCTAGTTATGTCTGTTTTTAGCTGATTAGTTTTGAGTTGTGTGACATATTAATATGAAAAAAAAAGCCTCCCTTTTTATCACTTGAAAAATAACAGCTGGTTTCTTCGTTTTGATATTCTTCATATACATCTACAGCTTTACTGAATTAAAGATGAAAAAAAACACCATGGCAGCTTGTGTTGTAAGGTTACTGCAGTTGCTTCTTTATTAATCAAACTGAAATGCAGAGAATACAGTTGGAATAAACACACAAACCATCAGAGACTTGACAGCGACTCCCCCCAGAGACTTCAGCCTCGAACTGGAGTCTCATTGAAACTCTCCAGCTTTGACTCTGACCTGCATTCACACTCGGCAGCATCTCTGCCGCGAACCCTGGACCCTGAGTGCTTCCAAACTGCTATCACTTTTGGCTTCAGTGGCTGTTCATGTGTGTTTTGTGATTGAGAGCGTGGGCTGGAGGATGAAGAGGTCTGTCAAGTGTAAAGTTGGACTCTAACAGCCACTCAGAGCCTGCCAATCCTTTTGTGATTCTCATTTCTTCATCTGGTAGCGCAGCTGAGCTATGACTTCTGTTCTAAAAGGAGTTGCCAAAAACGTGATTTAGCAAAGCAAACCCATTTAGGAAAACAGATTAGCAGACTATCCTTCCCGAGAGAGACGTTACATCAAATCTGCTTAAATAATAAGAGCTTTCTGTGCAACTGTGACGGTTTTTAGTTTCCCGTGGATTTTATTTTTGACACGAAAACTTGGATCAATTCCAGAGGAACTTATTTTAAGATGAAGAGGGTGAAAAAGCAATTTATCTCTGTATGGCTTGCCTATATAAAAGAGCAGACTGGCTTCATTGTGGCTTCTGAGGTCATTTAGTTTCAGAGCGTCTCTATGGCCCCAGGGACTATCTACCTGAATCATCCATTAATCTTCCACTCTAACAAAGGTTCCTACCAGACACTGGTTATGCAAGGCCGCTATTGTCAGAATAATATAAAAGCTTGTCATTCTTACGGAAGAAGCACTTACTGCTCGGCCTGTAATTGCTATATTATCTGTGTGTTCATTGTCACTCTCCGCAGGGCTGTAATTTGTTTTTGTTGTTGAAAGGTTTGGGTAATGGAGGCTTAAATAAGAGGTGTAGAGTTTACAAGTGATTTATGTCAAACAGAAAAGGCCTTATAGCATATCTGTCGCTTCGCAGGTGAACTTCTTTACAAAGGGAAGTTGATTCGGAACCAACCAATCCCGTCGGTTTCATTTATGTTCACCACAAAGAAGATATCCGTCAGTGACAAACGCATGGTGTTCTTCAGAGCATTTGAGGATCGGTCTTTGTGAAGGGATGCCGGTGTCACAATGCACAGAAGGTGAAACAGTTTTATTCTGCGAGAAATGCCAATAAGAAAACTGAGCTCAAGGCCCCTTTTTTTCCACTTCATTTTGGTTTCCAACACTCACATAATGGTCATGGGCTTCGAGTTGTGACTGATGAAAGGAGCCAAAGTAAGTTTGGTTTGGAAAGTATGACGATGGATGCTGTTTGGAAGAATGGATTCTGCTTTCTTAGGTATAGCTCCAGTAGACTTCTGAGTATCTCTGACACTCCAAGAGACTTTAATCATTGTTAGAACATTCTGTTTTGTGTTGATTGACGCAAACTGACAGATGAAAGAAAAGGTAACATTCTGTACTTTACTTTAGTGGTGTTCTTGGGCTTAAAGGATGAAATATTAATCACAAAAGCCCATCTAAACTTATGGGATTCAGACTTGTAAGACATAAAAACTGTGTTAAAAGTGACATGACACCAATGGCAAGTGCATTTTTATTCACATTAAGAGTGCTAAGTAGAAATTCTGGCAATGATGCCTAAAGATTCCACTTAAATGAGGTTTGATGTGTTGAATCCAATGTGTGGACTGACGTTACCTTACTGCACCAAAGTGTAGTACCGCAAATGTTGCGAGTTTTTTGTTTAAGGTTTCCTTGGGGTGAGGAGGGGTGGGTTTCTGAGTCTCAAACCTGCTATTTCAGCTCTGAGTCCTGACTCCCCATCAGTCTGTCATATCAGTGCTGTCCAGGCTCAAAAGTAGGGGTGGGAATAGGGATGAGAATCAAGAACCAATTCTTTTTGAGAACTGGATCCCAGTAGCTTGATTCCTTGGAATTGTTTGCCTGCTTCCTTAACAATTCTGCTTATCAATTCCGCCTCCATTGCGCATGCGCGATGATGTCACACGTACGCTGCATTGTTTTGGTCAGAACGTAGCCAACATGGCGTTTAGGCAGAAATGGTTTAAAAAGATGACACCAGGTCCACTGGAACACTGTCAAAGCTTCCATTTCTTCAAAAGGGTGGAATCCCTCCAATATGCGCAAACATTTGTCCACAGCATGTGAATCATTTACAGGAATGTCATATATTTGATACGCTACTTAGCGATGCTTGTGAATGTAGCGGCAGAGTGAACGCCGGGCCCAGTTCCAGTTCCGGTGCGGGTAACAAACGTCGTACCCAAATATAATTTTCTGAAGGTAGGGGAAGGGAAATGAGGTGCACAACAACAGGAGACAAGCCGAGTCGAACTGGTTCCATGTAGTGGACATGCAGCAATAGAGGAATTAGTAAAGCGTCTTTAGGTTCACTTTCACCGTACCCCCCCACCCCCAGTCCAGGCCTGGCATCATCTGTTATTATTATTTGTACATACTCTATATGTTAAATTTTCTGTGCAGATGGAAATATAGAAGACAGTTAATGCAAACACACCTGTTTGTACGCTTTTATTCCCTCACCCAATGAGAATTGATAAGAGAATCCTAACCGTTAACCCTAACCGTTAATCACGCTAGCAGCTAATCGCTAACCTAACCACTAATAGCGCTAGCCACTAATCACTAACCCTAACCGCTAATCGTGCTGGCTGCTAACTGTGCTAGCTGCTAATCGCTAACCCTAAACTTTACCCTAGCTGCTAACCATGCTAGCCACTAATCGCTAACCCTAACAGCTAATAGCGCTAGCTGCTAATGGTGTGAGACTGCCGGTGGATTTGTTTTATTTTTTTAAATCGATTTGCGGACATTTTTAATCGATTCCGAATTGTAGTAAATGAGAATTGCCATTTTGTATGAATCGATTTTGTGGCACACACCTACTCAAAAAGTACAAATATCCACAAAAATATTATCTGGGAATATTTTGTGAATGCCGTCTTGTTGTGCCCCAACCACCTTTTTTTTTTTTTTTTTTTGGTCATCAACTGTTTTTATTGATTTTAAATTTCTGTTTGCAAGAATAAACAAATTCAATATTACACAACAAAACATGTCCACTACACCTACATTACACACAGAACATAGCCCCAAGGGGGTGGAATTCCACTTCAGCAGAGGTCCACAGGTTATTGTCCCAGGTGCATCAGCCTTAACAGTGGCTGGAATTGGTCGTACTATTGGATTTTCACAGATCTGACCTCTGACCCGAATGATCCACAGCATCAGTCCTCAGTGTGCCAGAGCAGTGACCCCTATTCAGAAGAATGAACACTTTGATTTACTGTATTTCATCTGAACAGGTTCCTTCATGTCATGTTGTCTTCCTGGAAACATTATGTTTTTTTTGTTTTGTTTTTTTAAATTATACATTTACATAAGCATGTACTTAGACATAAGGAACCACGGACACAATATAAAAAAATAACAAACAAATTATACAACAATCCTACAAACGTATTAAAAAAAAACCCAAAACACAACAACAACAAAAAAAACAACAACAAGATAAATAATATCATCAACTCCTCTTTACAATGCTCAGGGCTGATTAACAGTTAATATAATGTATACTAACGACACATTTCTCCGTCAAAAGGACATAGGAGACAGCAGGACACTCTTGTTGACAGTAGAGAAAAAAGGATTCCATTTTTGATAAAACAAATTTGTCCACGAACAGAAAACTTAATCTTTTCCAACTTTAAAAAGAAAAGTAAATCATGCACCCATTGCACAAAGGTAGGTGGCAGAGGTTCCTTCCACTCAAAGAGAATCATACGACGGGCCAATAGTGTACAAAAAGCCCAAAGTGACATCATACGTTCTTAAAACTGACCTGTATTTAGGTCTGTTGAAAGGCAAAGGAAACTCAACAGATTACATAAAAAAAAAGATGGGTGAAAGAACTGAATACTGTTATGCCATGTGAACGATGGGACAATATGTGTGAATCTGCTACTTCAACTTCCTCTTCATCCTACTGGTGACAATTTTGTCAGAAAAATTTTGTCAAACAACAGTTTTGTTGAAACTTAAATGCTTCTACCTGCTCGAGGGGTTGGACAGGGGGACACAGAAGCAAACCACACCCACATTTTTTGGTTCTGTATGAAAATTAAAACTTTTTGGAAAGATGTTTGAATAAAAATAGAACAGATTTTGGGTTTTAAATTACAGCAACCCACTTCACCACTTCTGTTAGGAGATCTTCCTGATGATTTGACAATAAATGACAAATACCTTCTAAAAATCTTTGGTACTGTAGTGGAAAAAAAAAAAAAAATTCACTCGTAAGGCTTCAACTTGATCCACCAGTGTTGGAGGACTGATTGAAAATTGTTGATGAAATTCACAAAATGGACAGATTAACATTTATGCTGAGGCTGCAAGATGAACCAATATGTCCAATAGTCCTGTGAAATGCTATATAAACTGGTGCTCAAAATATTTAATTAATTGTATAACTTGATAACTTGATTGCTATTTCATAACTGTAACCTAAATTAGCTTTACTATTAGATTTTCCACTATTATCTATTGCAGTTTATATTCTGTATGACAAAATGATAAATAACTAATAAAAACTAAGTGTCATAAAACAAATAAAACTGACATGTATTTAATTGTAAACTATGAGTATATTTCCAAAACATTTTGCTAAATCATCTAGTGGGTGAGCAATACACATTTGTTAAACAGGCATTAATACGACAAAAAACAAGTTTAGCAATTCCACATTTTTATCTGCTATATGCTGGTGATTCACTGTAAGCTGTAAATATTCATTTATCCATGATCATTAATTAATCTGAAAAAGATCCTGGAAGCGAAATCCAGATCGTAGAAACAGATTAGAAATAATGGGAAAATTTACCAAGGAGTAGGATGCAGAGACCCTTTGGTGCAGTGGAGCTGGTATTATTCATGTAAAACAGTGTTTTAGCTGTAGTCTTTTTTACATTTGAGCCAATGATGAAAATTGACCTCAGGTCCAGCACCAAGAAATGAAATATGCAGCATTCTGAGCACACCAAGCACAGTGTAGGAGGGCAAAGGCTCTGAGTCTTGACTCATTTGTTGGTCATTTTAGCAAAATCACATAAACTGCAGACTGTAGTTGGTGTAACATGAAAAGAAAAACTAGGAGGGAGAAGCCAACAAATATACGACAGAATGCACTGTTCACCGATCACTCATCACTGTTCATTTATGCTGTTTATTCTATGTATATGTTTGCATTGAAGGAGCTGCTCTTAAATTTCATTATACATGTGTACAGTGACAATAAAGGCATTCTATTCTATTCTATTCTATTCTATTCTATAGCTGCATGGAAATGGACAAAACCACTGTGACAATACCCTGTTAAGGCATTTAGTTTGACTTTTGGCCATTACAATCTTTTTTTTAAATGTGTGATATTTTTCTTTTTTCTTTTTTTTTTTTTTTAAATAGAATTCTGCATTTTCAAACATTTCCCTGTGGTTTACATAAACTGTAAATGCTCTGCTTGGGTCTGAATTCTTCATTAATTCAACTCCACAGGTCCATCTTCAACCCTATTTCTGAGTAATGACACCAGAAAGGTGGTTTTGAGCGCTGGCCCTTTAAATGCAAACGAGCCACTTCACCCCCTCCCCCGGGTTGTTGGCCATACTTTCTTTCCCATTCAGCCACTTGTGTTCGTTAATACAATCAATAACTGAACATTTTAGGTAATCGGTGGAAAGTTTGGACATATTTTCAGTTTTTACTACAACCGCTGCTGGTGACAAACAATTTTGTCGTACTCTGAGAAATGTTCGTCAAAAGTCTTGACCTTATATGTGCAAATATCGTGACATAACTACACTGAACAAAAATATAAACGCCCCACTTTTGTTTTTGCTCCCATTTTTCATGAGCTGAACTCAAAGATCTAAAACTTTTTCTGTGTACACACAAGGTTTATTTCTCTCAAATATTGTTCACAAATCTGTTTAAATTTGTGTTAGTGAACACTTCTTCTTTGCTGAGATAATCCATCCACCTCACAGGTGTGGCATATCAAGATGCTGATTAGACAGCAGGATTTTTGCATAGGTGTGCCTTAGGCTGGCCACAATAAAAGGCCACTCTAAAATGTGCAGTTTTATCACACAGCACAATACCACAGATGTCACAAGTTTTGAGGGAATATGCAATTGGCATGCTGACTTCAGGATTGTCCACCAGAGCTTTTGCCTGTGAATTGAATGTTCATTTCTCTACCATAAGCCATCTCCAAAGGTGTTTCAGAGAATTCATGAAGAAGACTGTGCGAGGAAAATGGTGGTCACACCAAATACTGGTTTTCTGACCCCCCTGGACCACCCAATACAGTAAAAGTGCACATTTTAGAGTGGCCTTTTATTGTGGCCAGCCTAAGTCACACCTGTGCAATAATCCTGCTGTCTAATCATCATCTTGATATGCCACACCTGTGAGGTGGATGGATTATCTCAGCAAAGGACAAAGGAGAAGTGCTCACTAACACAGATTTAGACAAATTTGTGAACAATATTTGAGAGAAATAGGCCTTTTGTGTACATAGAAAAAGTTTTAGATCTTTGAGCTCAGCTCATGAAAAATGGGAGCAAAAACAAAAGTGGGGCATTTATATTTTTGTTCAGTGTAGTTATAAAACTTAACAAATCAAGCAGGAATTGAAACAGGTTGTAGAAATCAACTTGATTTTATTTTGCTGGAAAGAATATAAAGATAGATTTGCAGCACCTGGAGGGTTCAAATTCAAACTTTATGAACTGCTGCGGTCCAAATACACAAATAAATGAACCAAAGACTGATAAAAGTGGGTTTAGTCCAATATGACCCCTTTAAGCCAAATCTAGCCCTTTTTGGACCAAATTGTAGAGGTGTGAAATGTGAGCAGTGACCCAGTAACATGGTAAATTTCATCAAAAAAAACCCCACTTATAAGTAATTTTTGGAGCTTCACAACCATTGCTTCCCCAGAGCCAAGAAAGCCAAGAAAAATACCTCAGTAAACATTGAAGTCTTATCAGTAAAATGTTGTTGCAGAGCACTGATTTGAAGATGGTTTACCAGCACTTATGTGAGGATCCAAAGCAAATGTGACCAAGTTAACTTCAAGAAAATAAGTACATAGCCAAAAAAACAAAAAACAAAACAGATAGCACAGTATACATCGTAAAATAGAAGTAGAAACCTCGAAAACTGAACTGTAAGGTTCAAAGTAAACTGTATTAAACTGTAGTAAACTTCAATGTGATAAGAGTGCAAAATGACAAAATAAATTAAAGTCAGCATCAGTTGGTCATCCTTTTTTTTCTTTTAAACATACTCTTTATCAATGGCCTATCAATTCATATGTAGAATTAAAATGTCATACTCCATAGTCTTTATAGTGTTTTTCAGTCTTTTTCCAGGTGGAGTCCTTCTCTGACAAATGGCTTCAGAAACACTGCTCTGAAACGTCTGCTGGTCTCCTTGTATTGGACTGGTTGAGCCCGTTCAGGTTATTCAAGCATCTGATTAAGCCTGTGGAACCTGCCCATGGGGATACAGAACATTAGACACATTCAGCTGCTGTTGGAGGAGTCCCCGAGGCAGAACCACAACACACTTGAGGGATTATTTTCCCCACCGTGCTTGTGGTAACACTTTCAAAGCTGGAGCACGTGAAGCCAGAGGGAAGACCTTGTAGGATACGTTCCTGTAAAGTACATAAATGTACTTTAACGAAGAAAAAAAAAAGAACATTATCTGACTTAGGAACTTTAGACTGAGGCTCAGGGAAAAGTGAAATGTCTGAGTGAGGGAATGTAGTGATCTTTTTAGCCAAGCAGCGACCTTCAGGGCTGAAAGATGAAGCAGATGCTGAAGTACCACAAACTGCAGGCTGTTGAATGTCCACTTAAGGCTGAATCCTATAAGTGCATTCATTCCCAGGGAACCTCTGGTGAAAATGCTAAACTTTACAGTGGAAATAAACAGTCCTACAATGTAAAAAAAAAAAAAAAAAAAAAAAAACATCTGTAATTTAACAGAATTTTCACTGTTTAGTTTACATATTTTTCCTGTATTTTTAATATATAGGAAAATATCAATGAAATTGAAAAAATAGACTGGGATTTTACACGTCAAATGTAAAATAACACAAAAAAACTAACTGTGAATAACCAAAAAAATTCCGTTTTTGAAAAGAAATTTTTTCTTTTTTCACAGAAAAATACAGTTAAAATACATTTGCAAATGTATCGTAATTTCACAAATATTTCTTTTCTATTTATGAGATTAAACTGTTAATTTAAAGTTTAATACTGTAAAAAAAAAAAAAATAATAAAATGAGATAAAATTACTGACAATTAACTGTAAAAGAAGCATTTGTTCAGTAAGTTTAACAAGACTTGTTTGTTAATTGACAAATATCTTGTGTAATTTCGGGAGGTTTCACAACAAAAATGTTGAATAAATGTATTTTTGTGAACGTACAAAATGTATAAGCACTGATAAACTGTCAAAATACAGATTTTATCAGTGGATTGTACAACTTAGTCTCATTGAAAATTTCATATATATATATATATATATATATATATATATATATATATATATAGAGAGAGAGAGAGAGAGAGAGAGAGAGAGAGAGAGAGAGGTAATTTGATTGTTTTAATACCTGAAGATATTCTTTATTAAACATTAAAAAGTCCAAAAAATATGCAAAATCTATGTAAAGTTAGGGCAAAAAACTGTATTTTACTTATGGAAAATTACTGTATTTTTATGAGATGGTTATTTTCTGTTATTTTACAGTATTTTTTCGGCACCCCCGCTGCAGGAATATTACCGTTTTTTTATGTTGTTTTTTTTTTTGTTTTTTTTGTTTGTTTTTTTTGTTTTACAGTGTAGTCCAAAAATGGTTTCAATCTCTACAGCTGTAACTGTACTAGGAGGGATTTTTTTATACTTTATTTTTATTTGTTTTATCCACAGACATTACAACACAAAAACTAGGGGTCAGTGGTTGAACACAAAATATTTAAATGACAGACTCTAGTAATTATGCATTGTTTTGTTTATAGTCCAGCCATTTCCCCAGGGCTTTATAAAGATGTGTTCCTTGAGCCACAGGTAAGAAGTCAACCTTTCCATAGAGTAGATTTCCTCTATTATAGCCAGGGTGCAATTGTCAAAAAAAAAACAGAGGGGGGGGTTTCACTTTTTTGTGTTTTCACCCCCCTAAAACGTTGTTGCCATTTAAACGAAAGGCACATCTGATAAAATATTTTGTCGTTTTCACCTGAGAGAGTTGTCGGGTAAACTGGGCTTAAAGGAGTGATATTTAGCATTTTTATATAGAACTTGTCTTTGAGTAATGACATGAGAAAGGTGGTTTTGAGCGCTGGCCCTTTAAATGCACATGACCCCACCCCCTCCAGGTTGTTGTTCTGTTCTGCTCAGTCACTTGTTTTCATTAATACAACCGACAACTGAACATTTTAGGTCATCTGCTCAAAGTTTTTACTACAGCCACTGCTGCTGACAAACAATTATGTCGTAGTCGGAGAAATGTTCGTAGGAAGTCTTGACCTTATATGTGCAAATGTCGTGACGTAACTAATGAAGCAGGAATTAAAACGGGTTGTAGAAATTCACTCGATTTTTGCCAGAATGAATATAAAGATAGTTTTGCAGCACTTGGAGGGCTCAAATTCAAACTTTATGAACTATTAGGGTCCAAATACACAAGTAAATGAACCAATGACTGATAAAAGTGGGTTTAGCAACATATGACCCCTTTAAGTCCGGTGGAACACCACTGAAGGTGTAGGTGTTAAATCCAAGGCCAACCACTGGATTCCGGTGGTACCTGGATGCTTTACCATGGTCTTGCATTTAGGTGTAAAACATGTTCGATCTCCTGCCGAGTGTTCACCGTGTGGTCGTCTTTGAAGTCTAAAGGTGTTAAAGAGTCTTAAGCACTTTGCAAACGCTGTCATACCCACTCATTTTCTTGATTTGTCTTTTCTTTTTATGGGACAGAACCAGAGGTAAAATAGTTCAATAGAACATGCTCCACATCCCCATCCTTTGAAGCTTAAAGACACAAATTTTAACGCTTCCACCCTCAGGCAGTGAGTGTATTTTCAGTCCTGACCTCCTTGCTTTGACTTAGTGCCACATCTTGAGGAGCTTTACTTCCATGAAATAGCATCTAGCTTCAGGCGAGTACGGTACCTGCCATCCATAACAACACCTATTGCATGTCTGTGTGTTTTCTTATTGAAAGCCCCAGCTGTACATGGTTGTACATTAGCTGAAAGATCTATTTGAATCCAACAAACAAGGTAAGATCAACAAACAGCAACTTAGCAAAGATAAGAACATCCCATAATAACTTTATACCTTCATAAACCTCATAATCAAACTCACCCGTGTAGAAGAAAGGCTGCCATTTCAGCCTCAAACCCCATTCTTTTCATTTAGAGCTGAGTCTAGTGGAGAAAACAAAAGCTTCTATTTTTGTCACTTCTTTTCTTTCATTCCAAAAGTTGTTTCTTTGTGGTTCTCATCCAATCTGGTCAAAGGCCCTGTGGTGTTAGTTTTCCTCACTGTGGGAGACCAACAGAGTAAATACACCAAACTGCAACAGTCAGCACTTTCTGGATTTTGTGTGATGCCTTAGACACACAGAGTCCACTTCCCTTTTATCTGGGGCACCGATAAGGGGGGGTAAACATGACAAATTGATTTGTGGTGGGCCCATAGAGCAGTGAAGGGGGTCCAGTGGTTACAGGTTAGAAGTTGTGAAAATTTCGTGTAAAATCCACTGTATAATAGGGGCGCATAAGTTGGGAGTCGGACATTGAAAGTTTGTTAAATTTCAGTTTTGTTTTCATGCTAGCGTAAGTGACGTTATGTATGGACCCGACCACCCCCCCGCCCACAATTGGTAGCAGCACCCCTGCTTCTTTGAAATAGATTTGACTTATTTTAGGCTTTACCATGGTAGATCAGCAGAGTGACTCACTACTCCCTCTAGTGGTCACATAAATTCCCCAGTACGTCACTGGAAATAAATTCAGTTCATATCTGTACAATGTAATAAATATATTGATGTATTTGGCAGAATTTCACGGCTTTATTCTAAACACTCACAAAATTCAACATTGTTTGAACATTATTTGAAATTAGAAATACTAAAGAGCACCATAAAATAACTAATGCCTAACTGTGTGAACCGAAATCTAAATGTATCCAAACCCTATTAGATCCATTATACAGGGTGTCCCATAAGTCTCCATACATAGGAAAAATAAACATTTCTTGACATAAACCATTTTTATTTATATAATATGCTCTATATGACTGCCATTTTGTTGGGAACACATTTCAATGTGTGTCCTCCACTGCTGAAGAACTATAAAGAAGAAATATAAAGAAATACATGTTAGAACCATATATGTATGGAATGTATTATGTCTCCTATGTATGGAGACTTATGGGACACCCTGTAGTTTTAATTACCAAAAGCAGACACCACAGACTCATCATCCAGGGGCAGGTAGTGATGACTTGACAGTGAGAACAGGATCAGGAAATAGACTCCTCCAACTTCCTGTGAGAAAAAAAATCCTTGTGGATAAAGATTCATATGCTTTATTATTAACTAGCATGTTGACCCATGGTTCCCCACAGGTTCTTGATCCCCTGATACAGTTCATTCCTTTACTTTCTTTACTTTCTTGGTAAATTCCACTTTCATTTCCAGTTGAATAACCTCCCAGCTGGCATGTCTGCTTCTGCACATGAAATTTGACATCATGGCAACATGGTCCTATTGTGTATCTTATTGAGGGGCGGCCATGGCTCAGATGGTAGAGCGGGTCGTCCAATATCCAAAGGGTTCGAATCCCGTTCTGTCCCAGTCATGTGCTGTTGTGTCCTTGGGCAAGACACTTCACCCTCCTTGCCTCCAGTGCTTCTACTCACAGTGGTGTATGAATGCGTATGAATGTTTGGGGGTGGTCGGAGGGGCTGTAGGTGCAGATTGGCAGCCATCTTTCCGTCAGTCTGCCCCAGGGCAACTGTGGATACAAATGTAGTTTACCAACACCAGAGTGTGAATGTGAGAGCGAATGAATAATGACTGTTAATAAGGCTATTATATTCCAAAATTACTAATATCTCCCAAAATATTGGTCCTATCAACTTGTCATTTTTGCAAGTATGTTCCTTGACCAAAAATACATAAATATGCCAAACTGCAGCAGCAGGCTCTTTCCAGATTTTGTGTGATACCTGAGACACACAGAGTCCACTTCTCTTTTATGATATAGATTTGACTTATTTTATTCTTCACCATGACAAAAAGAGTCACAACCTGTGAGCTCCCAAAAAGTTTTATTCACCACAAGTAGTGATGTTTCGGGCCAGCGCCCTTCATGAGACATGACACCGTGGATCGACAAACAGCAACTTAGCAAAAATAAAAACATCCCATAATAACTTTATACCTTCATAAGCCTAAGAACTGAACACACCCATGTAGAAGAAACACTGACATTTCATTTAGAGCTGAGTCCAATGGAGAAAACAATGGCTAACAATTGTGTTAGTTTCCGAGTGACTCACTACTCCCTCTAGGTCGCATTAATCCCCCGGCCCGGCACTGGAAGTAAATTCAGTTCATGTTTTAATACATTGATATCTTTGGCAGAACTTCACAGCTCTTTATTCTAAACACTACAATGATAATTTTAGGTACGTTTTTATATTTGACAGTAGAAATACTACATATGAACCCTTTTAAAGAAGTTATGCAACCAAGCGCAAGACACTAACGAGCACCATAAAATAACTAATGCCTAAATGTGTGAACTGAAATCTAAATTTGTCCACACCCTGTAATATCCATTATAGTTTTAATTGCTGAAACAGACGCCACAGAGTTATCATCCAGGGGCAGGAAGTGATGACTTGAGAGTGAGAACAGGATCAGGAAATAGACTCCTCCAACTTTCTGCGAGAGTAAGTGAGAAAAAAAAATCCTTGTGCATAAAGATTCATATGTTTTATTATTAATTAGACTCATTTTAGGCTTTATAAGTGGGTTTTCAGATCTCAAGGACTTTATTTGATGCTTGAGCAGACATTCCAGATCATCAAACATAAATACAAATGTATGTCATTCCCTATAAATGGTTAAATTTGTTGAAAGTGCCCTATCTGAACCACGGTTGAATGAGTCCCACCACTTCCGAGACCCGAATTATAAACAAATTGAATGGCAATAAAACTGCAAATTCTGTTGTAACCTCTGCTCATTTTGTTTGGAGAAAATCTGCATTGTGCATGTGTTGGTTTTATTTGCCACCTCGGCACCCTGTGCTGGGTGTGAACTCTCTAATTTGGAGGGGAGGGGTCCCATCTGGCCCTCAGTCCTGATCACACGATCTGATGAGTGTTATTTTTGCATCCAGACCCCGCTGGCTGCAAGCAGCTAATTTGAGTCCGTGGAAATGAAATGTCTGCACTCTGTATTTACTGTAAAGCACTCCTCCGTTTGTTTTGCAATCAGACCTAATAGCACTCCTCCAAACGGCTAATGATCGTAATTCTATTTCTGTAAATTGCGTACTGTAGCATTATACAAATATTCACAATTTCGCACCATTGACTTTGATATTTAATGTTTCCCAGACGTAGCCTAGCAACAGACTGCCATGACATATGAATAAGTGGGTGATTTATGAGGCGCTGATGGTACAAATGGGACTGAATATTCTATATTACATTGATTAGAGCAGGGGTGTCGAACTCCTTTTAGTTCAGGGGACATATTCAACCCAATATGATCTGAAGTGGGTCGGACCAGTAAAATAATAACAGTGAAAAAAGGAAAATTCCATCATGTAAGTGTTTTCATCTACAGAGTTTCCTTTAAAATGTGGATAATTGTGTGGATTTTTTTGCTGGTATTATTTTGGCTGTTCCACACTGGAAAAAATCAAAATTTTACCAAGCGTATTTTTCTCATTTCTAGTCAAATATCTCATCACACTTAAAATAACGCATAATCACCTAAAGCGCAACTTTTCAGTGAGATATAAGAACTTATTTTTAGACAATAGAGCTTGAAAATCTTATTTCAAGAAATCTTACATGGATAATTTTCATTTGTTTCATTGGCAGATTTTTTTTTTGCTTAATTCAAGATTTTTTTTGCTCAATTCAACGCCATGAAAAATAGGTTCATTAAAAAAAATTTCAATTGCATTGTTTTTTTTGTTATTTTGTTCATGCTTAAAGAGGAATAAAATCACTCAAGAAGAAAAATATTGACTAAGGTTCTCATAATTCATGCATGAAAGGGTTAAATTATAAAAATATTTACATTTACAAACTATCCAAAGTAATTGCCTGAATTACCTCAACAACCTAATATTTGTTAAAAAAAAAAAAAAAAAAAGCAGTTCTAACAATATTTTGCCTCAGTTTATCATTTACACATGTACATTACAACTTACAGATCACAGTGGATCTACAAATACACAAAACATTTTATAACAGGTGTTACGCTCGGTCTAGGGGTTGCCGAGACGCAACATGATAAGTGAGACTCCTCTCCCTCCATGTCCCTTAACAAACAGGGCAAAATATCAAAAAATGACCAGCAACCGTGGAAATGCAGTATGAGTTATTTATTTACAAAAAAAGAAAAATTAAATCAGGTAAGGGAATCATATTCTTACAAACACAAAATTAAGGAAACCAAAATACAACAATCTTACCAAACAAAAATTTAAAGAAAAGGATTCCCTCCTTGATCACAAGGTTTACAAAAGTTCTAACAAAAAATGTACAAAAGGCTGGTCTGCACACAGAAGGGGAGATGAAATGAGAGGAGTCCGGGGAGGAATGAAGCTCTGCCCTTTAAATTTCCCAGCTCATCTCCTGAAGCACCAATCAGAAAGAGCCAACACACCAATACCACTCCTGCAGCTCATCCTCAATCAGCTGCTATCTGTTGGAGGGAAAAACAAAACACACCCACACAAGGAAGAGAACAAAAAACTACAAAAATACAATAATCACAAATGGCACAGCTCATGACAGAATCAACAAAAAATACTAAGCCTTAACACCTCCCACCCCAAGAATTTAACACTCCCCTATTGTGTTAAATTCCGATTCTGTATGGGATGGTTGGTTTAACAGTCTAAGTCAACATCGATCTGGACAAAGCATCTGCCATAACATTATCAGCTCCTTTCTTATGACAGATTTGTAAACTGAAATCTTGAAGAAGTAAAGACCAGCGCATCAGTCTCTGGTTTGCATTGCGCATGCGTGACAGGAATACTAAGGGATTGTGGTCTGTAAATACCTGAACAGGTTGAGAACTAGAACCAATATACACTTCGAATTGTTGTAAGGCAAGAAGTAGTGCCAGGGCTTCTTTTTCGATTGTGCTGTAATTTAATTGATGTTTATTAAATTTCTTTGAGAAATAAGAGATGGGATGTTCTACATCGCGGTGATCCTCTTGAAATAGGACAGCACCTGCCCCGTGCGCACTGGCGTCCACCTCTAATTTAAAAGGGCGCTCATAGTTTGGAGCCGCCAGTACGGGCGCACTACTTAATAATGCCTTCGCTGCATCAAACGCAGCCTGACAGGCCGGAGACCACATGAATTTTTTGAGAGGGCTAACAAGACTAGTAAGAGGAGCCACGACATCGGAAAAATTTCGGCAGAATCCTCTGTAATAGCCACACATTCCGAGGAAGCGACGCAGCGCGCGCCTTGACTGAGGAGCTGGAAAATCTACCACGGCCTGAACTTTAGCTGCGACAGGACGCACCTGTCCCTGACCCACCTCCTTGCCTAGATAGGTAACAGTAGCTTTACCGAACTCGCATTTGGCGAGATTTAACGTCAAATTGGCATCACGGAAACGCCTTAAAACAACTGACAAGGTGTTCAAATGTTCAGCCCAGGTTTTTGAATAAACCACCACATCATCTAAATACGCCTCGCAACCTTCCACTCCATTCAGCACCTTTTTCATTAGGCGTTGGAAAGTTGCGGGTGCATTCCTAAGTCCAAATGGCATCACAGTATACTGCAAAAATTGGTCTGGTGTAACGAAGGCGGATATCTCTGACGCACGTGGTGTTAGTGGCACTTGCCAATAACCCTTTAAAAGATCTAATTTTGTCACAAATTTAGCAGCTCCAACTCTATCAATACAATCTTCCATTCTTGGAAGTGGATAAGAATCTGGTTTTGTAACCGAATTTACTTTCCTATAATCGTTGCAGAATCGAGCGGTGGTGTCCGGTTTTGGAACTAAGATGCACGGGGAGCTCCATGGACTATTACTTGGAACAGCTAACCCATGCTCCAGTAAATAATTTGTCTCTTGCTGCATAAGTTTTCTTTTCGTTGGGTTTACCCTGTAGGCATGTTGTTTTATTGGACAGTGGCCTTCAACATCGATATCATGACAGAGCACTGAAGTTTGTTTTGGATGATCGGAAAAGAGCTCTAAATTTTCATTGATTAAACAGATGATGTCGTTACGGGTGGGTTCAGATAGATAGGACAGAAATGAGTTTAAATCATTTAAGATTTCAGAATTCTGTAACCTAATACCCGGTAAAGAACTATTAGCTCTCAGCCCGTCATCAGACAGCTGGTAAGGGTTAACGCAGGTGACAGTCATGATTGATGCACCTTGGGGTGGTGGTGGGACCGCATCTTTTCTGGAGAAGTAACGCTTTATCATATTTATGTGACAAACACGGGTTTTTCTTCTTCTATCGGGAGTGCGCACCACATAATCCGTTTCACTAATTTTACGCTCTACAACATAAGGACCTGAAAATTGAGCTTGCAGACTAGACCCAGGGATAGGAAGCAACACCAATACTTCATCACCTGGCTGAAAACTGCGCTGTACTGTCTTTTTATCAAAGTTGTGTTTCATTTTAGCTTGGGCCTGAGCAAGATTTTGTTTTGCCAGGTCCTGTACATAACGAAGTCGCTCACGAAAACCGCTGACATAATCCAGCACATTACGCTCAGCGTGCGGTTCTGAAGATAACCATGCGTCACGGAGCAGCCGAAGAGGACCGCGCACGGTGTGACCAAAGACCAGATCAGCAGGACTAAATCTAAGGGATTCTTGAGGGGATTCCCTAACAGCAAGAAGAAGGAGTGGTAGTCCTTCATCCCACTCTCTACCAGATTCAAGGCAAAATTTACGCAGCATTGATTTTAAAGTCTGATGGAACCGTTCGAGTGCACCTTGGGACTCAGGATGGTAAGGGCTAGATGTTACATGTTTAATTTTTAGTTCGGCCAAGACTTGAGAAAAAATCTTTGACATAAAATTTGTGCCTTGATCAGTTTGAACAATTTTAGGTAGGCCAAAAGTTGAAAAAAACTTAATTAGGGCTTTCACCACTGTTTTTGTTTTTAGAGTGTGAAGGGGAATAGCTTCTGGATAACGAGTGGCTGCACACATTATAGTCAGAAGATACTGCTGTCCAGATTTGGATTTTGGCAGAGGGCCAACGCAATCCAACAGGATGCGCTCAAATGGCTCCGCCATAACAGGTATTGGCTGCAGAGGAGCTGAAGGTATTGGCTGGTTTGGCTTTCCCACTAATTGACATACGTGACAGGACCTACAATGTTTTACCACATCGGATTTTAGAGCAGGCCAAAAGAAGTTACGCAAGATTTTATAATACGTTTTTTTAACACCCAGATGACCACCAGTAACAGAATCATGCGCCAATTTCAAAACCTGTGGTCTGTACTTTACTGGCACTACTACTTGAGTCACAACGTTCCACTCAGTGGAATCAGGAGCCCATTTCCTCATCAGAACACCATTTTCAAAGAAAAAACACACAGAGTCATACTGTTTATCACCAGAAACAGCAGAAGACCGACACTGCGCTAGGGTTACGTCACTCTGTTGAGCCTTAATTAACATTTCTCTGTCCACTTTGAAATCAATCTCAGATTCAACAGGTAACAAAGTCACATTTTTTTCACCTTTTTCCTTCACAGTCACATTATCAGACAGTTTATTCATATCATTAGAAGCCATGAACGTGTCAGAAAGATCCACAATTTCACCCATTTTGCGGCTCTGAGCGCGCGTAATTACGCATGCAGGAAACACAGAAGAAAACGAAGGACAAGGGGCTGAATCGGATGAACTACAAATTGGTTCATCAACGACCTCCGGCGCGGGAAACACCTGACCGCCAGCCAAATCGTTACCGAGGATAAAGGACACACCTTTAACCGGCAATTGAGGACGCACAGCTACACGTATCTGCCCACTGAGAAACGAGGACTCAAGATGCACCTTATGGAGTGGGGCTTTTACCACGCTCATTTTAATTCCCCAAACCAAGAGATCGGATTTACATGATGATTCATCTGAAAGTGGTAACACATTATCAAGCATGAAGGAATGATCCGCACCAGTATCTCTGAGAATGGTAACTGGTACTTTATCATTATCCTTCCCAATGAGAGACACAAACCCTTTGGAAATAAAAGGCTGATAATGAGGATCAACCTCAGTTTTAGAATCGGACACAGCGCGATTTTCCAATTGGGGTGCGGCTTTAATGAGACCGACGCCCGCAGGTGTTTTAGAAGATTTATTTAGCATTTTTCGTTTTAGGACCGGACAGACAGCAATTAAATGCCCTGCCTCGCGACAATAAAAACACTCGCGGCTTTCACTGGACGCAACGGATGGACTTTGACGCACCGGTTTTGGAGACCTGATTTTTTTTGTCTAATCCATAATTAGCACTGCGAGACCCTGACGTAACGAATGCCCCTTTGTGAGTTAAATTATATTCATCTGCTTGAACTGCTGCATTATCCAAACTTGTAACTTTTTGTTCATTTAAATAAACCACAATTCGCTCCGGTAAGCACTTTTTAAATTCTTCAAGCAGAATAAGTTCTCTAAGTTTTTCATATGTGTCAGCCTTACTCGCCTGACACCATTTATCAAATTGTAAACTTTTCTCTCGGGCAAATTCCACATAAGTCTGGTTGGCAGTTTTGTCACTGTTCCGAAATTTTTGTCTGTATGCCTCAGGCACTAATTCATAAGCTCGCAACACAGTACTTTTAACCACATCATAATCTAAACTTTGTTCTACGGACAGACTAGAACACACTTCCTGTGCTTTACCCATAAGCTTACAATGTAACAGAAGAGACCAAAATTCTTTCGGCCAATTAAGAGCGGCCGCGATGCGTTCAAATGCACTAAAATATGAATCGACTTCAGACTCACGAAAGAGTGGAACTAAAGCTATGTGCTTACTTATGTCAAATGCTGGGCTGGGGAGAGGTGAGAGAGGTGGTGGTGTGGTTGGAGACATTTTCTCTAACTCAAGGGCTCGCACGCGTACGTGCATTGCTTGCAGCTCTAGTTCTTTTTGGCGCATCTCCACCTCCTTAATTCGGAGGGTTAAACGGAGGTTCTCCGTTGACATACCTGCAGGAGAGACCATTACCGGTTCTCCACTAGAGGCAGCAACCCCTGAAGCCTTCTCCACCGTTTCAGCCACCTCCTCCTTTTCCTCCTCCTCCTTGGCGGAATCCTCCTCCGGGGAGGACAGCACGCCTTTTTCCACCAGCTTGTCACATAGCGCTTTCCGTAGCTCCGCCTTTCGGGCCTGATAGGAGACTTGAATATTGTAACAATTAGCCACAATCAAAAGATCTGCTTTTCTGCAAGTGTCAATTTTATCCCAAGTAGGATTGGTCACAAAATCATCCAACGAAAATTCCATATTACCCCACACACAAAAGACAAAACTGCCAACAAGAAAAAAGACGCCGCAAACTACTCATCAAAAATCAAAAAATGGAAAAAACAAACGGACGAGCCCCCAATTCATGTTACGCTCGGTCTAGGGGTTGCCGAGACGCAACATGAAGTGAGACTCCTCTCCCTCCATGTCCCTTAACAAACAGGGCAAAATATCAAAAAATGACCAGCAACCGTGGAAATGCAGTATGAGTTATTTATTTACAAAAAAAGAAAAATTAAATCAGGTAAGGGAATCATATTCTTACAAACACAAAATTAAGGAAACCAAAATACAACGATCTTACCAAACAAAAATTTAAAGAAAAGGATTCCCTCCTTGATCACAAGGTTTACAAAAGTTCTAACAAAAAATGTACAAAAGGCTGGTCTGCACACAGAAGGGGAGATGAAATGAGAGGAGTCCGGGGAGGAATGAAGCTCTGCCCTTTAAATTTCCCGGCTCATCTCCTGAAGCACCAATCAGAAAGAGCCAGCACACCAATACCACTCCTGCAGCTCATCCTCAATCAGCTGCTATCTGTTGGAGGGAAAAACAAAACACACCCACACAAGGAAGAGAACAAAAAACTACAAAAATACAATAATCACAAATGGCACAGCTCATGACAGAATCAACAAAAAATACTAAGCCTTAACACAGGCAGAATATTGTTCAATTACATTTACTTCTCTTCGATATTTTCGGTTATTCACATTTTGAGTCTAAGGATAGTTTGTAAATGCAAACTTCTCTTAATGGAATTTTACTTTTTACACTAAAACAAAATATGGAGTTGTCATTATTTATAGGTTATTGTATTATCTGATCCTCTTTAGATCACACTGGTCTGAATTTTAAACCTGAACTAAAAAGGTTTTGACACCATTGATTGTTAATATATTCAGTGTAATTTTTGCATTTCATAAAATCATTCCATGGGCCAAATTGGACCCTTTGATGGGCCATTTTTGGACCGCGGGCAATATGTTTGACACCCCTGATATAGAACATCTGATATTCTGGATTAAGATCCTGGATTGTTTGCAATATTTATTTTATTTTATCACCCTTCTAAAATATTTGTCTTTTTTTTTTTTTTGCCTAAATCATCAAATAGTCAATTTTTTTTTGTTTCCTGAAAAATCTGAAAAAAAATTACCTAGGCAATTATTTTGGGAAGGTGATGATTTTTATTTATTTATTTATTTTTTAGTGTAATTTTTGCATTTCATAAATTAATCCAGTGGGCTGGATTGGACCCTTTGGTGGGCCGGTTATGGCCAGTGACAGTGACTTTCCACATTTCATATTTCATTATCAGAATCTGATTAAAAGAGCACATTTCGGAAGCACCATGAAGGATCAAAGCATTGTTCTGGAATCATTTATTAATGTGGCGTTCCTCTGTTTTACGCGTATTTAACATTTCAAAGGTTTTTTTGTTTGGTTTTTCATCCTGCAGCTTTTGTCCTGTTTTACATATAACTGTATGTGTAACTGTTGAAAAGACCCTAGTTTTATTTCTTTTGTTCCCACATTTGTCTTATTTTAGTGGAGGTGCCACCAGCCAAGATCAGATACTGCTGGAAAAATGCCGTTTCTCTGCGATCACTTGTTACCTCTGCCAAGGAGGTTATGTTTTTGCCAGGGTTTGTTTGTTTGTTTGTTTGTCTGTCTGTCCGTTAGTGTGCAACATAACTCAAAAAGTTATGGACAGATGTGGATGAAATTTTCAGGGTTTGTTGGAAATGGGATAAGGAAGAAATGATTAAATTTTGGTGGTGATCGGGGGTGGGGGGGCCCACAGGGGGGCCCATTTCCAACAAACCCTTAAAATTTCATCAAAATCTGTCCATAACTTTTTGAGTTATGTTGCACACTAATGGACAGACAAACAGACAGACAAACAAACAAACAAACAAACCCTGGCAAAAACATAACCTCCTTGGTGTGGGGGGGCTCACGGGGGGGGGGGGGGGCCACTGATGAGCCTTGGCGGAGGTCTGCGCTCTCCGAGTGCTTCTAGTTCTTTTATTGGTTTGTGTTCTGCTCTTATGCATGTACTAGATCTGTTGGTTTCAGTGACGTTTCCAAGGTACCAGTTAGACATTTTTGTCCTATATTTGAATATTTATTTTATGCTATTTTACACTCACTACTAGCGTTTGATTTTTGAGCTTTTAACCCTTTATTGGGCAAGTGACTATTTTCAGTAATTTCCACACACATTACAAGACAGTTCCAGTGACGACAGTGAGTCAGCAATCTCAGGTCCAATGTTGTCTCCAGGGTCTGTAAGGTCCACCTCTGCATGAACAGTGAGTGTACCTGCTTTGTTAAGTACCATGAAATAATGGTACTAATGTAAGGAATGATGTTCAAAGGGAGAATGTGGTTGTGGACAGGGGTCTGGAGCAGCACTGATGATGGTCTAATGTTCTAAAATACATGTTCTTTCCACCTTACATGTGTTTTTCTTGTATTATTTATAGTGTTGCTGCTATTAGTTGACATATTCGACCATGAAAATTAGTCGACGGCAATTTTTTTAGTCGGCGTGTCATTTTACTCGTGACCGCCTATTTATTTTTGGTGTCCCTCCTATCTGAAATGCAGTAATAGAATAATAGAATCTCACTGTGACCGCTGCCAGAGACAAGACACAGGTATGGGCACGGCTTCATGACATGGGTAAGATGCAATGGTATAGAGCACAGATGTCAAACATGCGGCCCGGGGGCCAAAACCGGCCCGCCAAAGGTTCCAATCTGGCCCACGGGATGAATTTACAAAGTGCAAAAATTACCATGAAGATATTAAGAGTCAAGGGCATCAAAGTAATCAAAATCATCAAATAATAGCATAATAACCTAGAAATAATGACTCCAAATGTTCTTCTTGGTTTAATGTGAAAAAAATTATATGATGTTATGCCTCTAAATGATGGCAACACCAATTTTTTTCTCTTTGATTTATTGCAAAGAACATTAAATTCCGATATCCTTTAACAATAAAATATCAATAACCTGAAGAAATATGAACAACCTGAAATGTCTAAAGAAAAATAAGTGCAATTTTAACAATATTCTGTCTGTTTTGTGCCTTGGTAGATCTGATCTATAATGCACATGTATAAATCATAAGTTGAGGAATAATATTGATAAAACTGTACTTATTTTTCTTCAGAAATTTCAGTTTTTTCCAGTTATTCACATCTTTTTTGTTTTGGATAGAAATAGTTTCATCATTTAAAGCTATTTTTTGCACTAAAAAAATTGGAGTTGTCATTATTTCTAGGCTATTATGCTATTATTTGGCTGGAGATCAAATTGGGCTGAATGTGGCCCCTGAAAGAACATGAGTTTGACACCCCTAATATATATATATATATATATATATATATATATATATATATATATATATATATATAGAGAGAGAGAGAGAGAGAGAGAGAGAGAGACCCTGTGTTATAGGTTGTGCAGACTTTATTTCATTTTTCATTTTTATTTCGTTTTTTGGGATCCTGCACACTTTTCATTTACTGGATGTGCGTGTAGATCACTTCTTTTCAAACCCCATCTTATAAGCATCTTAAGTCCTTCTTTGGATAAAAAAAAATAATGGAAACAACAAAATAACAAACACATGATTTTTTTTTTAAATTACTCGTTTAGATTAGTCAAAAAATTTGTCGAAAGATTAGTTGTCAGAAAATTAGTCGTTAGTGGCAGCATTATTTTTATTATTATTTATTTTATTTATTTATATGTACTTGGATTTTTATTTCTTTTTGCCACTGATGAGAAAGGCACCATATATGGTTATTTCTTTGACCTTGATTTTCTACATGACAATAAAAAACATTTGAAAAATTTCAGGAAAGTAATATATTCTTGTTACATCCTCCAATAACACACTAAGGTTGAACTTTTGAATTTCAGAATATTTCTGAGTGAACTATAAAGGATTAACATTCAACATATACACATGTCTACTGCCCCTTCCACAGTGATGCAGATATTTTACAAAACAGATATTTTTCTCTATATTTATGCCTCTCATCTACATGTAACTGTTAGTTTACACCACAAAAACTTTTTTTTTTTTTTTTTTTAAACCCTTACCAAAGTGTATATCTTCTAATGTGTGGTCTGTGTGTATCTGTGAGTTCAGGGTAATTGTAGAGGTCATTAAATGCCCCATTTTGCTTTTGTCTGTTATTGCTTTGTGTAATGAAAATGCAAAGGGAGGTTAAACTAAATACTACCACTTTAGTTTATAGAAGCTGTTCGTGCCTGAAACTCTTTTCTTGCTGTACATATTTCACTTACACTATATGGACAAAAGTATTGGGACACGTTGAGTTGATAACAATTTAAACAAAACTAACTAATGCAATGATATTTATCACAATATAAAACTATATTATGGCATTTGTCATTGTTTTGTATCCCAGACCCCTGTTAGAAAAGGAACATCTGAATTCAACATGTCCCAGTATTTTTGTCCATATAGTGTACATCCATATTAGATATTAATACAGGGACTGAAAAATATATGGTAATTAGAACTTTACTAAACCAACAGACATAATTTTGGACATGATTTTTACACCATACTATATTTCGCCACATAATCTCATTATCACAAAAGCCTGTATGGATGTAATTTTAGCATCAGCTGAATTATCCACCTTTATTATTGAGTCAGTATCTGTATTTCAGCGTCAGATTCCACACCTGAGGCCAGAAAATATTTTGTTCAACTCCTCCAAAAAGCTCCTCTTGAAGGCAGGTAACAGTTAATTTGACTTCATCTTTATTTATTTATTGTTAATATTCCTTAAATACTGTCCTACTTTAATATTTTCTCTCTAATATTACACAGTGAATCAGTGTGGTTTTCATACAGTCCTGCCTGCAGTGGACTGAACCCTGTGAATCTACATAAAACCTGCTTGTAAAAACATACGCTGTAAGCATCTGCAAACACAAAAGTAATGTGTTTGTTTTTGGTGAGAATTTGGTGGTTTTTTGATTGAGTTGTGGCGTGGTTTGACCTAGCTATGTACCAAGGTGTTTCCTATGGGCACAATGCATTTATAATTAGTTCTGATCCAGTACTGAATACTAAAACATAATAAAACTAAGGTTGCATCTGTGTTTAAATACAGTACGTTCATTTTTCTGCAACCTCTGTCAATGAGAAAAAGATGGGATGACATAAATGAATCCTCTGAGACGGGATTTTTGCAACTCTGGAAAGCAATGGAACTAGTGAAATAATGTTTATGCTGTAGGGTAATTAACCAGGGTAATTAAGCAGGAATATGTGGCTTCACAGATTTAATTGGCCACTGTTGCACCTTGCTGGAAGACTGCTGCAGGGGGCTGAAGGGTTTTTTTTTTGTGTGTGTTTTTTTTTTTTTTACAGTCATGTGGACCTGAATCATCAGTGGAACCATCACAGCTGGATTTTCAGAGTCACCACAGTATGACAGGTTTCTCTCACCAGAGCAATTTCTAAATCTGACACTAATTTGCATTAAAAAATTGGACCAATGTCCCTGTATCTCACCAGCATGTTCTTTCAAGAATCAATATAAAGTTGAATTTGCGAGGTTGTCAAGTTCTGTTCTATGTTAGAGTCCTATGGTCTGGATGCAGGAGATCAGTTTCCCAATAGAAGGAGGTGGTACTTTCACTGGAGGAGAACTCAACCAATTCAGTGAAAGTCCATATATGATCTCCTATCAGTGATCAATAGTAGCTATATTGATATCTCTTAACATTTCCATGTTATAAACGATCAAAAATGGGCCATTATAAGTTAAGGCAAATTTTTATTATTTAACCCTGTAAAGCCTGAACCATTAAATCGTTGACAGAAAATTCCACTTCTTTGAAACTGGAGCCTTTATCGGTCCTTCTGAACACCCCCCAATTTTTTTAAATTTTTTTTTTTTAAATATCAGTTTCCATGTATGACTTTCAATTTTGTATTATATTTAATACATCGGGTCTCAATGCTCAAATATTATTATTTTTGAACAAACAAAAACATAATATAACACAAACATGTCTAACAAATTGGTAATTCCTTTTCAAAACTGTCAAAGTTCTTCCTCCTTCCTCATTAATGACAGTCTTGTAGTGTCACTGGAAAGGCCTCTGGTGAACGAATTCCTCCCCCTGGTGGATTATCTGTGTATTGCATGTATCTAATTGTACACATCAGGTTTATCAAGAAAAAAAAAATATCACAGTGATCACGGAGAGGGCTTCAAAACTCATGTATCGCGTTATAGGGTTAAAAACTTTGTCTAAAATTCCAACATCATAATTTCTCAAAACTGTGAACAGACTTTGTAGACATTGTCCCAAGGAAGATACATAAAAAAAATTGAAATGAATCCGACCAGTAGTTTTGTCAGAGAAGATTTGGAGAACAGATCTAGGCATAGGTAACCTTGAGTGTGACCCATCAACGTCACTCAAGGTCAGAGGTCATGGACCTGGATGAAAGTCTATCAAGGTTCCCTATGCAAGTATGGAAAAGTATGGAATTTGATTTTATAAATTTCCAGGTCTGGAAAAGTATGGAAAATGGAAACAAATGTATGGAAAAATATTCATGTTGCCAAGGCTGTTACCACTGTTCTATTTTCTAAAACATAATGTTATGAATATCTAAAAAAACAAAAAATGAATCGATCTGTTTTTTGGGCTCATAGATCTCAAATATACAGACTGGGTGGTTGGTTGGAATTTTTTTCACCAAGACATCTGGAAATTAGGGTCTGGAAAAAGTATGGAATTTTGAAATTTCAAATGTGTAGGAACCCTGGTCCATATAAGACTTCCTATCAGCATTCAACAGTAACTAAATACATATCTCTTAACTTTTCCATGTTATAAGCCATTAAAAATATGGCCCATTATAAGTAAAGGCACATTTTAAATATTTAAAAACTTTGTCAAAAATTCAAAAATCTAAATTTCTCCAAACTGTGAACAATCTTTGTAGAAATTGTCCCAAGGACGATACATATAAACTTTGAATTGAATCCAACCTGTAGTTTTTTGCTGGAAAACATTGTTGAAATCTAGGCATTGGTAACCTTGAGTTTGACCCATCAAGGTCACTCAAGGTCAAAGATCATGAACCCAAATGAAAGTCTATATATGACTTCCTACCAGTGCTCAATAGTAATAATATGGATATCTTTAACCATTTCCATATTATAAACCACCAAAATATGGACCATCATAATTAAAGGCACATTTTAAATATACAAAAATTTAGTAAAAAATGCAAAAATCTAAATTTGTCAAAACTGTGAACAAATTTTGTAAACATTGTCCCAAGGAAGATACATAAACAATTTGAAAGAATCAGACCAGTAGTTTGGTAAGACAAGATTGGTGAAATCTAAGCATTGGTGACCTTGACTTTGACCCTTCAAGGTCACTCAAGGTCAAAGGTCATGAACTCCAATAAAAGTCCATATATGACTTCCTATCAGTGCTCAATAATAACTATATTCATATCTTTAACCATTTCCATGGTATAAACTAATAAAAATATGGACGATTATAAGTAAAGACACATTTTAAATATTGAAAAATTTTGTCAACAATGCTAAAATCTAAATTTCTCAAAACTGTGAACAAAGGTTGTTGATGATGGAGGCGTCATCACACACAGTACCTTCACCATAGTTCATGGTCTATCGGTCGTTGAGCTAAAACTAGTCGAATCTTCCCCATTTGCTCTAATTTTTTCCCCACCCTGCACTGATTGTTTACTTCCCTGAGGGATTATGTGAACGCTGATTTATTTCCATCACATATAGACAATTTTCAAGTATGTTTTAAAAAATGCGAGTATACATTGTGTTCAATCATCAAAAGCTTTCAACTCATTCACCACCTTGACACTGAGAGAGCGTTCAGAAAATTCCACTCCTCAGTAATGTCACCATTTATGAAGAGCACTCAGTAAATGTGCTGCAAAACCCAACAAATGACCAAACAACCAAAACAACAGTTCAAGGATGAAGCAATAAAACTCCTCTGTCTCTTTGTGAACACACAGAATGAGAGCTGTTTATTACTGCCGAGAAGTGGGTCTGTCGGTAGAAGGCAGCGCAAATAAAACACATAATGAAGTAGATGACATGTACGACGGAACATCACGGAGCCATGTGACTGAGATGGACTGAGTGGAGGAGCGTTTACACAGAAGAACTGCTATGCATGTGTGAAGAGGGGTTTGAAATAACTGTTTTAAGCAGTGGGAAACTTGACCGAATTAAAACGCGAATTATTAAAACCCAAGTTAAAAAAGAGAGCAATGGTGTAACCAAAAAAAGAAAAATCACTGTTAAAATGAATTATAAAATTTATTCAATGATAAATACAATTAAAAACACTAGGTTTAAGAGTAGAATTTAAAAAAGAAAAACAAGGAATGAGGTGACACGATGGTCCCTTCCGAGCAGCGTCACGACGGTGATCCACGAGGTGGAGTTCCGGCCCCAGCACGTCCGACCCGCTCCTGAACAGAACACACAGATACGGCGACAGAACGGAGCACGGCCAAAGGCAAACAGTAGGTGAACAGATACAACGAAAAAATACATACACGCCCGGTAGGGCTTCTCACCCTACCGCTGCGTCGTTCGAGGCTCTATGTGCTGAGCTGCACTAGGACCCACGCCAGCTCCAGCTCCAGCTCCAGCTCCAGCTCCAGCTCCAGCTCCTCTCCTTCGGGTCCACTGGCCGCACCTGACAGACGGGACACAAAGGCCAGCACAGGACACACCAGCGTACCAAACCCCCAGGCCAAAGGCCGCTCCAGTCAGAGTATATAATCAAGACTTTTTCCAATACTCACAGGCAGGGAGAGCTCTCTGCTCTCCCGCTGCTGTATACGGCCCCACGGAGTCCTCTACACGGTGCGGTCCGGTCCGTCTTCCTGTCCGTCCGTGTAGTAGCAGTCAACCCCTTAAACCAGGTTTGACTGCTGGCCGCTGCGTGTGGTCTCACTCTGGGGTCTGGCTGGTCCTGTGCGTGCCGCTGTCTTCCGGTCGCGTCCCTCGCTCCCTCTGTGTCCCTCTCTCTCTCTGTGTCCCTCTCTCTGTGGCGTCTTCCCATAAAGAGGCTTTTATTGTTCTCGTGCCCCAGTGGATACAGGTGCGTTAATTACAGAGTTCCACAGGTTGGTCAAGACCATCATGTGTTCAGGACGTTTCCATGACAGCTAACTGGGAGGCGTAACAAACTCAAATACAGACACAAATGGAAAAAAAACAAAAGCAAACCAAACCATGCAAAAAGTGAATGAAATAAAACACTTCAAAATGTCACGCCAAAAACACCATCTCTTTAGCTGGATCACACATGTACATTTACAGCAGGTTGAACATTTTAACAGCATTCTTAGGTGAAAGACAGTGTTTTTGTTCAACTGTCTTCATGGATAATTCTATGTTAAGTGTCAGATTAATACATTTATTATGGATGTCAAGAATAAAGGATTAATTTGGAAATAAAATGATTAAAAAGAATGACAAAATTAGCACAATTTTCTGCTTCAGGTGAAGTGTGGTCGGTGTCAGACGGCTTCACGTGAACGTATGAGTGTGTTTGTGTAACAGGGTCAATTATTTTACAGCAATGTGGGGATGCAAATGGTACTGTGTGTTGTTTGTTATATAATTACACCAAATCTGTACATTTTATTTTCATTTGTTTTGGTTAATACCTGACATTATAGGCCTCCGAGTCAGTATGTGGAACTTTTAATGTGAGTCTGTTCCCCAACGAGTAATGTACAGTGTGAGACTGCTCGCTGTAACTACGGTTTTCACGCCATTACCTCTTCCCTTTTGTTCCAGATCTGTATGGGAGAGGTAAGCAGCCATGCAGTCGGGGGGGAAATTTCTAGTTCAGCTTCTGCTAATTTCATTTTTAAATGAACTGGCTAGTTCTAACAGTGTATGAGGTGCTCATGATGTGCTGAAACACATTTTTGTATCATTTGGTTCTGTCCACGCTACTTATGTCAGGAGCCGAAAAACAATAACAATAGACTGCCTCCAAAGGTGTACATGCAGGTCCTGCCCTTAAAAGAAAAAAAACCCAACGCAGAGTCCGACACCATCGGTTACATTTGTTCATTTGTTATGGGACAGCAGTGAACTGATGGAACTCCACTGTTTAGGAAATTCAGTCAGTTTTTGTCCGTTTGTGCTTACATTGGTGCACGTAAGAAATGATTATTTTTTCAGATGTAAACATTCAGATTTCTTTACTGTCATTTAAACATTGCATTGTAGGCTACGTTCAGACTGCAGCAAATGTGGCCCACATCTGATTTTTTTGCCCACATGTGACCTGTATCTGATCTGTTAAAGACAGTTTGAACAGCACAAATCCGACCCAGGCCACTTTCATATGTGGTCCTAAATGTGATATGTATCTGATATTCTGTAATGCAACTTCAATCTGAACGGCCAGGTCGCATTGTACCGACCTTTACATCATTGAAATGCGACAAACATCACAACTCTGCGTCCCAGGAGTGTTACTTCCATAAACACAGTGCGTGCCTGCGTGGTCATGTTTTAGGTCTGGACCTCTTTTGTGCATGTGGGTCACTTCAGGGTCGCATTCAGTTCATACTCAAAACTAACAGAAGTCACGATCATATTACACATTAAATGAGCACACAAAAAGAATCAGATTTCACCAGAAAATCCAAATTGTGCATTAAGACCTGCTGTCTGAATGTAGCCATAGATGCCTTTCAAAACAATATTACATTGCACTGGCTACAATAAAAACACACAGATAAAACACTATGAATACAGTGAACAGGACAAAAATAATAATTACAAATGTGTGTATGTGTGTGTGTGTGTGTGTATATGTATATGTGTGTGTGTGTGTGTGTGTGTGTGTGTGTGTGTGTGTGTGTGTGTATATATGTATGTATGTGTATATATATGTATCTAAATGTGTGTGTATGTATGTATGTCTGTATGTATGTATGTATGTGTATATGTGTATATATGTGTATCCAAATGTGTGTGTATGTGTGTATGTATGTATGTATGTATGTATGTGTAATATGTGTGTATGTATGTACGTGTGTGTGTATATATATATAAATATAATGCATAACATAAACATAATATAAGTGAATTGAAGACAGCTCAACACTAAATCCTTTTTGCTTTACCACTTGATACAGAGTTAAATTTAAATAATCAAGAAATAATTAAATTAGGTAAAAAAGAAAATGAACAAAATTGACAGTTTAATTTGTACCCATTCCAGCAGATTTTGAACTAAGGTATGAGTGAGTTTTGTGTTTTAATAAATGTGAAATAGTCACACAGTAGTGATTCTTTCTATGATTCACTCACTTCTTTTGAGACAGAACCAAACTGTCAACTCCACTGTTGAGGAAGTTCAGTTGAACTTAGAACGTATTAATGCTCGTCCATTATCTCTTATATTGATACTAGTGCTGGGCAGCGATTAAAAATTTTAATCGCAATGAATCGTGTGGATTTCTGCGATTAATCACGATTAATCACATAGTTATATTGGGGTGGGGGGGGGGGTTTGCCGGCATCAACAGCATGTATTGCCTTTAAGTGATATTTCAGACTCGAAGTACTCCGGTGATAAAAATAATTCCACATTGCAGTGCTTCCAAACAACTTTGTCCCTCTAAACCCCACCATCTGAAGACATTTAAAATGAAAATGTCCATGGAAAAGAACGGTACTTTTCTCCATGTTTATATCCCCACCAGTTTATTTCCGCTTGTGAGTGACTGACAGAAGTCTTACGACCACTAATAAGTACTAATACTAATAAGCCCAATAATATGTGATGTTCAGTTGTTAAAAGCAAGCAAAGGGGGTCCTCTAGTGGGTGGAATAAGTTGCACTAACATATGTTTCGTACTTGCGGTCTTCCCGTAGCCAGTTCGGGCATAAGAAGGAACTAACAGACACGTTTCTCTCACTCTGTTTGTATGGCCCCAAAAACGTTTGCCTGTGAGTATTTTATGTTCAGTTGTTGTAAGAATGAGTAGTATAAAATATCTCTGATGTGAACCTTTTGTTGCTGGATAAAAAGATGTTGTAAATCTTAAATTAATCTGTAAATGCCAATCGTTAGTGTGTCTATGGATTTTCCCATTCAAGTTAGCATCAAGCTAGTGGTCTTTTTCCCATTCATTTAAATGTATAATGCCATGTAAATATACTAAGGCAATGAACAGAACTGAGACATATTTTATATGTATGTTGCAGTTTTACAGTGAGTCTCAAGTAAAAGTTTTGGAGAGAAGTTCTTGGTGTCCGGCTTTTCTTGGGAAACCTGTTGTCTGTCTGCCGAGCTAATCGCTACATGCACACAAGCAGAGGCAGAATAATATGAGTTACAACAAAACGGCATTAACATGAGATTAAAAAAAAATTGTCGGCGTTATTTAATGAATGTGTTAATGCGGTAATAACGCATTAACTTGCCCAGCTCTAACTGATACATATAAGAAACAGTTGTAAACGCTGTGAACAGTCATATGTCTACATCAGTACTGGTACAAATACACATAAAAAAGACAAATGTGTAAAAGTCATTTTGTGTGTGAAAACTATCAATACAGATGGAAGGACTATGTATTTTGACAATATCTTCCATTTAAGGGTTTCAACTCCGCTGATGGAAGCACTTAACGCTGGCTGCGAGAATAGGTTTCAATAACAGTGAGACACTCCAAACACGAGAATTATCAAGCTTCAATAACAAGATAAATGTCAGAGACACATGTTGAATGTTCACAAAGACCAATAATTGATATGATATGAAGTGTTCCAAAGGAAAAAAAACATGTTTATTGATTCACATATTAGTGATAAAAACCAGGTGTTGAAGGAGCACCTTTAACAAGATCTTCTATTTTCACACAAAGTTCAGCACTCAGTCACTGTGTAATCTATAACACAGCAGGTGCCGACAGCAATTTCTATACCCAAGACAGGTGAGGGGAGAAATAGACCAGAATGCAATGCAGCAGAGACGTTGAGAGTCAAGGAAACACTTACTTTTCTAAATGTGGAATAAAAGTGGACCTGCTGTTTTCGGTCTGATTCTCCTCCTAAACATCACACCTGAACCCAAAAACAAAACCCAAGTAATCGCAGCATTATCTTTCTTAATAAAAAACAGTCAAGGCTTTGGAAATATTTGCTTTTCTGTCGTTTTTCAACAGCTTTTGTTTTGTGTTCAGGTCCATATGAAAACCTGCTGACGGTCTTTTCAGATTTGTTTGAGTAAATGGACGTAATACATGAATTCAGGCTCCAGTTTGTCGCAGTCGGGGGGGTTATTGTGCAGTAATGCTTATAGTTTGGACAATCTGCTTTTGTGTGAAATGAATAACAGCTGTATTTGTTGGAAGAATGAGACTGATATTATTTTAATGACAGGAAATAGACAAAAACCTGCTTCAAATAGAGATAGAACTAATATGGACATTTTTTTTTCTCAGTTACACTATATGGACAAAAGTATTGGGACATATTGAATTCAGGTGTTTCTTTTCTAATGGGTCTGGGGTGCAAAACAATAATGATAAATATCTTAAAATAGTTTAATGTTGGGATAAATATCATTGCATTGGTTAGTTTGGTTTTAAATGTTTTGGTTTGGTTTGTTTCTTTGTTTGTTAACACTTTAGCAGCAAAACTATTAGTTGAATTCATACCAAATTGGGTTTATAGAGTCCCAGTGCCCCAGAATAGAGGTGATTACATTTGGGGAAAAGTAGGTAAAAGTTCCAATTTTTTTATGAATTTTAAAAATTTGTTTTCCCCTATTTACTTATAATGGCCAAAATTTCAAATGTCTATAAAAACATCAATATTATTTCAATTTACTTGAAACTTGGCACATATATAGATGCATTTGTTATCCATTACTCGGACATAAAGCTAAGACATATATTGTATAAAACTGAAACAACACAAATCTTTCTTAAAGTAATCTTAATGTTAACACTTTTTTGCTTCAAATGCTGACATCACCATACGTACATGTATATAGACATGATTATATCAGGACACGCCCACATATGCTGACATCACCATATGCATAGACATGATGACATCAGCAGGATTGATGCCATAATAAGCTACAAAATGTGTGAGGGGTGGGGTTTGTTGTGCCTGGCACCACTTGTTATTTTTACTTCCAAAATGCTTCCGAGATGGTTTTTACTTAATTTCTCTCAACATTGATTGTGTTTTGTTTTTGTTTTTTTTGTTTTTTTTAAATCCATGACTATGATTTTAAATGTTCTACTTCTAAATTTCTAAAATAGGCCTATTTTTCCTGCTCTGACTGTAAATAATATTTTTCTATCACAACTAACCATCTACTTTATTCAAAATCTCCCATTAAACTTTGAGGAAATATTGATTTTTATAAACTATATGGACAAAAATATTGGGACACATCATGTCTACAACTGTAAGATATCCTGTTGGTAATGATTTGTGATATAAACATCAATATTTCCTTAATTTTGGAAGCAAAGATAACAATTTAAACCAAACTAGCCAATGCAATGCCATGGTATTTATCACAATATAAAACTATATTGTGACATTTGTCATTATTGTTTTGTAGCTCAGACCCTCAATGATTTTAAGTGTTCACCTCTATGTTTGTAAAATAGGCCTATTTTTCGTGCTCTGACAGTAGATAATGATTTTGTATCACAACTAATCATTTACTTTAAAGAAATACTAAACTTTAAGGAAATATTGATGTTTATAAACTATATGGACAAAAATAATGGGACACATCATGTTCTGTTGATGCTACTTTGAGATACAGTATAAACATCAATATTTCTATAACCCATAAAGACCCAAACAGCCCCCGGCGACCAAAACCATCTACTGATCTAAATTATTTAATACTTGTCGATCCACTAATACCGTCAATACATGTAAATAACTGGTGTAAAATACAGTTTGTCGGCTTTTCATGGTCATCAGATATGACCCATTTGGATGTTCAGAGTTGCCATGGAAACGCCGTCAGTTTCTACAACATTGATTCACCAGTTAAACCCATGGAGTTGGATCAATGACAGTGGATGGAGACACTTTTTTTCATGTTCAGTTAATGATAGATTTGACTGAAAATGTCACTTTTTCTTCATTTTGCTTATTTTCTGATGTAATAATTCACAACTGTAATCTGAGCTTTAATTTACATCTACATGATCAGTAAATTAAATGTAGGAAAGCACCTGATTTTGACTTAAAAACACAAAATACAGGAGATAATATTACAATAAATGGTGATAAATCACATAAGAGAGGTTAAATATAGAGAAAAATTCATTTAAGAAGTGACACAAAAGGAACACTGGGTCCTTATGGGTTAAATATCAATATTTCCTAGACCCCTGTTAGAAAATAAACACCGGAATTCAACATGTCCCAATACTTTTGTCTATATAATATATGTTTAAATAAGTGTTCGTGTGTGTAGCTCCATTTTGTAGATCTGGACACAGGTTCTCCACATTAACCCATAAAGATCCAGTGCTACTTTTGTGGCAGTTCCTAAATTAATTTTTCTCTATATTTAACCTTTCTTAAGTGATTTATTACCATTGATTGTAATATTATCTTCTTATTTTGCATTTTTTTCACTGTAAATCGTGTATTTTCTTATATTTCATTTACTGATCATGTAGATGTTCATTACAGATCAGAGTAAAGTTGAGGGTTATTATATCAAAAACAGAGAAAACTGAAGAAAAAGTTACTTTTTCTGCTAAGATATCAATAACTGAACATAAAAACAAGTGTCTCCATCCACTGTCACTGATCCAACTCCATGGGTTTTACTGGTGAAATAATGTTGTAGAAGATGACGGTGTTTCCACGGCAACTACAAAGCCTCTGAACGTCCAAATGGGTCATATCTGATGACCATGAAAAGATGAAAAACTGCACTTTACACCAATTATTTTCATGTATTGATATGATTAACGGATCAACAGGTATTAAACAGTTTAGTTCAGTAGATGGTTTTGGTCGCCTGTGGATGTTTGGGTCTTTATGGGTTAATCCTGATCTGTGTGATTTTATCAGCTCCAGATAAATGATAGTTCAGGATGTGGTGTAGTCCGAGGGTTCCTGCATAGTTCTATATATTTCACCTATTGTGTGGAGGTTTAAGGACACACATACAACAGCGACACTAATCCAATTTCTGCTACAGACAAGACCAATAATCACCATCTATACATTTAAACAAAGATAATTAACCTTTAAACACCTAAAGGCCCACTGTCAACCAAAACCATTAACTAATCTGAAACATTTAACACCTTTTTGAACCACTAATCTTATCAATACATGTAAATAATTAAGGTAAAATGCAGTTCAGCAGATATGACCCATTTGAACATTGGATACAGTGGCTTGTTTTTACATTCAGTTGATGTATTTTGCCAAAATAGTAAATATTTCTTCTGTTTTCTCCATTGTTATGTACTGACTTTTACTCTGAGCTACACGATCAGTAAATTAAATATAGAAAAATATCTGATTTTCACTGAAAAATGCTAAATATAGAGGATAATATTACAATAAATGCTGAAAAATATGTCTAAGCGTTCAATAACACCCACATCTGCACTGCAATGCGCATTGATTTAGCCTGTATTTTGGATCAAATACTACATGCTGTAATGATAATTAAAAATACATGAGCTGCATTTTTTATCATTAAAGTCAAATAAAATAATGCATTCTCTATGTAATGACTAACCAACATGTAAATCTCCATCTGGACTTGTGATATTTTTTTTTAACAAGGAAGCTAAATTATATTCCTGAATGTAAAATTAGACCAGTCTAACAGTTTACAGAGTGGAAAACAGATTCAGATTGTTTCCTCAAGTGAGAGTTTTACTAGCGCAGTGAAAAATATACAAGTTTTAGCAGCAAAACTTCAGTCATTGTGCAGTAAAATGGTCCTCGTTGGTATTTTATTTTCATATCCAATTTTTTTTTTTTTTTTTATTCGTCATAATACTGCCGCTATATATATATTTTGTATTTTAGTGCTATAAATACTTGATTTTGAGTTAATTTGATGTATTTTGTTGGTAGTAAACTATCATCTGAAAAGGAACTAAAGCTGAGAGGGAAATATTCACCTCTGAAACTGAAGAAAAAGTGGCTTTTTTTCAGGAAATATATCATTACTTGACCATAAAATAAGTGTGTCCATCCACTGTCATTGATCCAACTCCATGGGTTTTACTGGTCAATCAATGTTGTAGAAGATGATGGTGTTTCCATGGTAACTACAGAGCCTCTGAACATCCAAAAGGGTCATATCTGATGACCATGAAAAGATGACAAACTACATTTTACACCAAGTATTGATATGTATTGACAGGATTAATGGATCAACAGGTATTAAACAGTTCAGATCAGTGGATGTTTGGGTCTTTATGAGTTAAACCAATACCAAGAATAGTTTAAAAAAATGAACAACAACTAGTCAATTCCTCTAAATACCAAAATAAACTAAAACTAAACCAAATGTAGTGCTTTTCTTGTTTCGTAATGCAGTTCCAGGGTTACCTACAGCCCAAACTCAATCAGGCTGAATCGGTAAAATAATATTCTGTAAATAATGTCAACTCTAAACTTTTGTCTGTGTTTTGAAGTGGGAAAAAAGTAAAATTATATCATAAAAACATTTATATTTTCAAACTTTTCTTGAAAAACAATGTGAATAATGTGAACAACCTAAAGAAAATTAGTGCAATTTTAGCAATATTATGTCTCAGTTTATCATTTACACATCTGCATTAAAACTTACAGTGGATGTACAAATACACAAAAACTTTAGTAACAGGCAGAATATTGTTAGAGTTGCACTTCCTTCTCTTAGGACATTTCATGTTGTTCATATTTGTTCAGGTTATTCACATTTGTTTGGAAAGGGATGGTTAATGAATACAAATATTTTCATAAAATGGAACTTTATTTACACTAAAACAGAGAGAAAAAAAATTGGAATTGTTATTTATAGGTAATTCTGATGATATTTTACTGGTCTGACCCACATGAGATCATATTGGTCTGAATTTTAAACCTGAACTAAAAAGATTTTGACACCATTGACCGTTAATATATTCAGTGTAATTTTTGCATTTCATAAAATCATTCCATGGGCCAAATTGAACCCTTTAATGGGCCATTTTTGGTCCACGGGCCATATGTTTGACACCCCTGATGTAGAACATTTGATATTCTGGATTAAGATCCTGGATTGTTTGCTATATTTATTTTTATTTGATCACCCTTCTAAAATATTTGGCTTTTTTTTTTTTGCCTAAATCATCAAATAATTAGTTTTTTTTGTGTTTCCTGAAAAATCTGAAAAAAAATTACCCAGGCAATTATTTTAGGAAGGTGGTGATTTTTATTTGTCTCAATTTTACACTGTTATTATTTAGTTTTTACATTTAATTCTACTGTACTGACACAAGCTAAAGAAAAATAAGTGCAATTTAAACAACATTATGTCAGTTTATCATTTATACATGTGCATTAGAACTTACAGTGAATCTACAAATACACAAAAAACTTTAGTAACAGGCAGAATATTGTTAAAATTTCACATACTTCTCTTCAGACATTTCATGTTGTTCATATTTGTTCAGGTTACTCACATTTTTTTGGAAAAGGATAGGTAGTAAATGCAAATATTTTCATAAAATGTAATTTTTAAAAACTAAAACGGAGAGAAAAATTTGGAGTTGTCATGATTTATAGGTTATTCTGATGGTATTTTACTGGTCTGACCCACATGAGATCATATTGGCCTGAATTTTAAACCTGAACTAAAAAGATTTTGATGCCATTGATTGTTAATATATTCAGTGTAATTTTTGCATTTCATAAAATCATTCCATTAGCCAAACTGGACCCTTTGATGGGCCATTTTTGGTCTGCAGGCTATATGTTTGACACCCCTGAAATAGAACATTTGATATTCTGGATTAAGATCCTGGATTGTTTGCAGTATTTATTTAATTTTATCACCCCTCTAAAATATTTGGCTTTTTTTTTGCCTAAATTATCAAATAATCAGGGTTTTTTTTGTGTTTCTTGAAAAATCTGAAAAAAAATTACCCAGGCAATTATTTTAGGAAGGTGGTGATTTTTATTTGTCTCAATTTTACACTGTTATTGTTTAGTTTTTACATTTAATTCTACTGTACTGACTCAAGCTAAAAAAAATAAGTGCAATTTTAACAACATTATGTCAGTTTATCATTTACACATGTGCATTAGAACTTACAGTGAATCTACAAATACACAAAAACTTTGGTAACAGGCAGAATATTGTTAAAATTTCACATACTTCTCTTCAGACATTTCATGTTGTTCATATTTGTTCAGGTTACTCACATTTTTTTGGAAAAGGATGGGTAGTAAATGCCAATATTTTCATAAAATGTAACTTTTTTTTACATTAAAACAGAGAGAAAAATTTGGAGTTGATGTGATTTATAGGTTATTCTAATGGTATTTTACTGGTCTGACCCACATGAGATATGGCCTGAATTTAAACCCGAATTAAAAAGATTTTGACACCACTGATTGTTAATATATTCAGTGTAATTTAAAAAAAATTTTTCCATTTCATGAAGTCATTCATGGGCCAAATTGGACCCTTCAATGTGCCATTTTTTGTCCACAGGCCGTATGTGTGACACCTCTGATATAGAACATCTGATATTCTGGATTAAAAATCAACACTTTAACAACCCCTGATGCTGGATTGTTTGCAATGATTATTTTATTTTGTCACTTTCCTAAAATATTTAGCAAAGTAATTATCAAATCATCGAGTTTTTTTGTATTTCATGAAAATTCTGAAAAAAAATACTCGGGTTATTATTTTAGGAAGGTGATGATTTTTATCTGGCTCACATTGTTCATATTTGTTCAGGTTATTCACATTTTTTGTGAAAGGGTGGTTAGTAAATGCAAATATTTTTGTAAAATTAAACTTTTTTTCACTGAAACAGAGAGAAACATTTGGATTTGTCGTGATTTATAGGTAATTCTGATGTGTTTCCTGAAAAATCTGAAAAAAATTACTTGGGCAATTACTTTAGGAAGGTGACAATTTTTATCTGTCTGAATTTTACGCTATTATTATTTAGTTTTTACATTTAATACTACTGTACTGACACCCCTGACATGATGCATCTTCTCAGTCAGATGCATCAGACGTTGGATTAACACATAATCCTGGTACTTTTTCACGGTACTGGTGTCGTTCCGCTCCTTGTGCAGAAATGATGCAGCGTAAGTAGCAGAATAATGCATTTATCCCAGGGCTCAGTAACATTACTGCTGCATAATGCTGGCAGGGCTTTGATTTGACATCTCCTCAGCATCCTCCATCTTTTGTCTGCAGTGTGAGCGCAGTGATCTCAGCGATACAGTGGTGCGTTGTCATTCCTATCACACTCTGCCTCCTGCTTTCAGACGAACGAGCGTGTTTACCTCTGCCTCAAGAAAGTTGAGAGCAAAAGTGGGTCATGCTTGGGATAAGTGCTGCTATATTTGTCAAAAGAATCAAACCACCAAAGTTGCAGGGGACAATTCATGCCTATCATGTCCAAAGCTGAGAGTTTTCCTGCGCTCCCGGATAATTGCCTCTCGGCCACAGTCTTGGTGAACAATGCCCCATTCTGCCGCTGTGGTGGCCACTTAATCCATAACTAATTCTGCTCTCACAGCAGGTGAGATGGAAAGGACAAAAAAAAAAACCCCGCCTCAACATTTGGTCTTCTGTTATCAAATGAAGTATTGTTTCTGTAAATTATGTTGAACTGCTCAGGTACAAAAACCAGCCGAGGTTCAATTTCTTCAAGAGCAGTGTTCGCTTTCCTGAGCTGTGTTACGTAAACTTTTTTAAAGGTCTTTGTTTCACTCGGTTATTTTCTGTTGGAACAAATTTGTCACATTCCTAAAGACGCGGCAGTTAACACCACTCCAGCTTTACCTCCCCTGAGAAAAGTCTAGGATAGCTTCAGATACTGAAAAGATATTTACAGCAGACAGACAGACAGACAGACAGACAGATAGACAGATAGATAGATAGATAGATAGATAGATAGATAGATAGATAGATAGATAGATAGATAGATAGATAGATAGATAGATAGATAGATAGATAGATAGATAGATAGATAGGTAGGTAGGTAGGTAGGCTGATTGGTAGGTAGCGAGGTTGTTTGGTAGATAGGTTGTAGGCAGGCTGGTTGGTAGGTAGCAAGGTAGTATGGTAGGTAGATATGTAGGTAGGTTGGTTGGTTGGTTGGCAGACAGACTGGTTGGTAGGTAGAGTGGTAGGTAGGTAGTTTGATAGGTAGGTAGGTGGGTAGGTAGGTAGACAGGCTGATTGGTTGGTAGGTTGGTTGGTTGGTATGTTGGTTGAAGGAGGAGATGAAATGGCTGAAAGCAGAACAGAATTTTGCATTTTGGGAAAAGTAGGTCAACTTTTTTATGATTTTTTAAAATCTTTTTTCCTCATCCCATTTCCTTATAGTAGGCGACATTTCAAATGTCTATAAAAACATTTTATTTTGTTTCAATTCACTTCAAACTTGCCACGGTTGACATGCTGACATCAGCACACACATAGACATGATGACATCAGCTGGATCGATGCCAAAATAACCTATATTACATGTGAGGGGAGGGGTTTGTTGTGTCTGGACCCACTTATTTGTGTGTGTTCTTTGTGCTCTCCAACAAAACTATGTCAATCTCTTAAATATCTGGTCATAACTACACTGAACAAAAATATAAATGCACGACTTTTGTTTTTGCTCCCATTTTTCATGAGCTGAACTGAAAGATCTAAAACTTTTTCTATGTACACAAAAGGCCTATTTCTCTCAAATATTGTTCATAAATTTGTCTAAATCTGTGTTAGTGAGCACTTCTCCTTTGTCCTTTGCTGAGATAATCCATCCACCTCACAGGTGTGGCATATCAAGATGATGATTAGACAGCAGGATTATTGCACAGGTGTGACTTAGGCTGGCCACAATAAAAGGCCACTCTAAAATGTGCACTTTTACTGTATTGGGTGGTCCAGGGGGCTCAGAAAACCAGTCAGTATTTGGTGTGACCACCATTTTCCTCGCACAGTCTTCTTCATGAATTCTCTGAAACACCTTTGGAGATGGCTTATGGTAGAGAAATGAACATTCAATTCACAGGCAAAAGCTCTGGTGAAGATTCCTGAAGTCAGCATGCCGATTTCATATTCCCTCAAAACTTGTGACATCTGTGGTATTGTGCTGTGATAAAACTGCACATTTTAGAGTGGCTTTTTATTGTGGCCAGCCTAAGGCACACCTGTGCAAAAATCGTGCTGTCTAATCAGCATCTTGATATGCCACACCTGTGAGGTGGATGGATTATCTCAGCAAAGAAGAAGTGTTCACTAACACAAATTTAGACAGATTTGTGAACAATATTTGAGAGAAATAAACCTTGTGTGTACACAGAAAAAGTTTTAGATCTTTGAGTTCAGCTCATGAAAAATGGGAGCAAAAACAAAAGTCGTGCATTCATATTTTTGTTCAGTATATATAGGATAAGTAGTCAGATAATTTGAGAAACTTGTGAAAATGGCCAAAGCTTTAAAAAGTTCATCGTATCACAATCCAGCGATGCAGCTCATCAGCATAAAAACACAAGAAATAGATGATGCAGAGAAATTTAGACATACCCCCCCCCCCAAGGATGTACCTAATGATGACCTCAGATAAATGCAAAACAAATGATACTGTTGTTCTGAGCCATCCCAAAGTTTATGCATTTTTAATCAAATATTGGGGCCAAAAATAGGACCAAAATTGGGACATGAAAAACTACCTAGGTGTCAGTGCATTAGATCTGAAAACATGGCTGTAAATGACCTTATACAGACTGTAAATAAAGACACTATGTTAAATTTGATGATCGTAGTTGTTTTTCTAATCCAGACATGCGAGTTTTTCATGAATCTCAGTCTTATTCCAGGTTTTATGTGTAACCCATCGTGTCCACTGGCGTTACATGCAGAACCTGCCCAGTTAAACACAAATAAATTCCAAATGATTTTGCAACAGCGGTCATTTTTGTGAAACACTCTGCCTTGTCTATTTACTTTGATTCCCAAAATGTACCTGTGAGAGAATAAAAAGATATTTAAAAAGCGTGTAATTTTTGTGTCCTTTTTACCGTGTTACATGCAGATTTTTGTATGCACACGTCAAATAAAAGTGTTGTATCTGAAAATTGTTTCTTTTATCTCATTAAATACTTATTCTTAAAACAGATCCAAAGTGCTTCTAAACTCACTTTAAGCTCTTTTCATCTTACATAAATCATTCCTCATAACCACTTTTAGGATCAGAGAATGCATGAAAATCTAATATTCCTGAACAGACCATCGTTTATTAGAGGTGCAATATAAGGCATTTTATTAAAAGCTCAGCCTGTTCTTACACCCGTGTCATTATACTGGCACTGCTGCTTGTTCATTCACCCTTGTCATCAGATTTCAACACACCAACACGTATTTGAACATGCACGGTGCTCACATAGAAATCATTAAAGTCCTCAGATGGTCAAAGTGGTGACGTTAGACCTCAGAAGGGGATGGATGTGGTACGACAGGGAGGTGATCAGAGTCCAACACAGGCTAAAACTCATGTGTTGAAGGCATTTTCTCTCTTTCGTTCTTATTGTCGTTAACCCTTTCTCTATTCCTAACAAAGGTAGCTTCATACAGGATGCACTTGCTTTTTGCCTTTTTGGTTTTTTTAATACATGTCTCATATAAACTGTGTCTGTTTCTTTTAGCACTGATACGACTTCTAAAACGGCATTATATATTATAGAATATTGTCACTGCTAATAACTCCTACTGATAAATAAATCACACTAAATCAGGGGGTTTTATAGTATGGGATAGTGAGCCTTCCCTCACAGAAGTCAAAAGCAGCTGTAACACACACACACACCCCATTATTATTGCTGTTATTGTTGTTGCTTTATATGTTCCATGCAAGGTTATAATAGTTTTGGATTTTTCATTACAGTGTAGTTTTGACTTTTTTTCTCTAATTCAGTTTGTTTTAATTCGTTTTTAGAGCAGGTTTGCTAGTAACCTCCACCAAGGGGATATTGTGATCGCTTTGCTTTGTGTGTTTGCGTGTGTGCGTGCGTGTTTGTTTGTTTGTTAGCAAGATAATCAAAAAGTTAAGGACGGATTTCATTAAATTTTCAGGAAATATTGATACTGGCACAAGGAAGAAATGATTAAATTTTGGTGGTGATCGGGGGTGGGGGGGCCCACAGGGGGGCCCCACTGATCGGCCTTGGCGGAAGTATGTTCTGTCTTTTCTAGAAAAGTACTCGGAGAGCGCAGACCTCTGCCAAGGCCGATCAGTGGGGCCCCCCTGTGGGCCCCCCCACCCCCGATCACCACCAAAATTTAATCATTTCTTCTTTGTGCCAGTATCAGTATTTCCTGAAAATTTCATGAAATCCATTGTTACGCCCTGGCTAGGGGACCCAGGGTGCAACACGAAGTTTGTGATCACTTTTCCTCACTCCCAAGCCATAGAGAGAAAAACCCTGGACATGGGTTTTGCACGTTTAACAAAAAGGTGATTTATTTACAAGGCGCAACATAAGGTTATTGAAAACTAGACAGAAAGCAACTGAAACTTCAGGGTGGGCTCTGGCCAAAACAACAAACAAAACTGCACTAATGAGAAATTAGGCTGACCTGCAAAACAAAAGAAACCAAAATACAAGGTCTAACCTTCCTACCAAAAACAGGAGAAAACGAGATAAAACAAACAGGGCAGCCCACCCCTACTTCTGAACAGGACTGCTGGCGGAATGGAGGCAGGGTTGGGAGTGGAGGAAGAGCGACACAGGTCCGGCCCAGCTCTGTGGTCTTTAAAGGTCCGCCTCCCGTTGCTGCTCCAATCACGGGGGAGCATCTGGCTCGGCACCTGCAACATGTTATCCACTCACACACATAAAAAGAAGACACACCCCCGGAGTGACACTACGACCCACCTATGGGTCGTAACATCCATCCATAACTTTTTGAGTTATCTTGCTAACAAACAAACAAACAATCATGGGAGGGGCAGATCTTTCTTGGTGGAGGTCTGCGCTCTCCAAGTGCTTTTCTTGTTTTTATTAGTTTTCATTATTTTCTAAATGCTTAGTTTTAGTTTAGTTTTAGTATTATCACGAACAAACAGACTCAAAAACAGTTTTTACCCAACAGCAATAACCACCCTCAATGCCATAAAAAGCAATCTGTAACATAACACATATATACAGTAATGGAGATCGTGCAATGATTCAGTGATTGAATGAATGGCTGTGAGTGTTTGTTTTTATTTTTATAATTACCTCCGCCAAGGAGGTTATGTTTTTGCCAGGGTTTGTTTGTCTGTTTGTTTGTTTGTTTGTTTGTCTGTCCATTAGTGTGCAACATAACTCAAAAAGTTATGGACAGATTTGGATGAAATTTTCAGGGTTTGTTGGAAATGGGATAAGGAAGAAATGATTAACTTTTGGGGGTGATCCGGAAGAAATTCTGGATTCTGGATCACTTTGAAATTTTCGTTAACATTGTGGTAAATGGGGCCAAAATTTTCGTTTCCCAATATCTCGCTTAATTATTGACCAAAACTCATGAAATTTAACTCAGGAATTGACAATGGGGTCCTCTATCACATTTCAAAGGCTGATCCGGATCTGATCCAGAAGGCGGATTTTATCTCAATTTATATAAAAAATGGGGGTGCCCTTACTTTTTGGCCTACTGTGCCTTTAATATTAAAGGTAGAAATTTCTGACAAGCACCATCATGTAGCTCAGTCAGTTCCACATCGGGAGTATGCCACCGGATTTCATGTAGCTTTAATACTTAAGGAGCTAGATCCAGAAGAAAACCGCCATTACGAGAAATGTGATTTTCGTGAATAACTACTGAACTAATAAGGATATAATTATGAATCCAGTTGCTAATGGTATGTTTTCATGGTCAAAGAATCTTAAAATATAGGTAAAATAAATATGGGACTAATATTTATGGTGGAAATCACAATATGGGGGAATTGTGCAAATCTCATGCAATTTGACTCAGGGATTTACAATGGGGTGTTCTATCAAATGGCAAAGACTGATCCGGATCTTTCAAAAAGTTATGGACAGATTTGGATGAAAATTTCAGGAAATATTGATACTGGCACAAGGAACAAATGATTAAATTTTGGTGGTGATCGGGGGGGGGGGGGGGGGGGGGGGGGCACTGATCTGCCTTGGCTGGCAGAGGTCTGCGCTCTCAGAGTGCTTTTCTAGTTATTTATTTACTACTGTGATGTTAGTGTCTGTGTTGTTGTAGTTGTTTTTATTATGCACTGACTGGTGGACACTTTTTAATTTCGTTGTACATGTTTCACGTTACAATGACAATAAAGACTATTCTATTCTATTAGTTTCAGTTTTGTCGTATCGTTTATCTTCTTCTCCGTCATATTCAAATAAATCCCAGACAGGACTCTGCTGTTTTCTCCCAACTTTAGTCTCCATGTTTCCAGGTAGAGTGGGGACCAGAAGACAACTCTAAACGACAAGTGAGGAGAAGTGACGGACCGTGAAGTGTCATATGATGAAGCTAGCTAAAATTACTGGAACGAAATAAATCGCTTTCGTATTAATCCGATGTTGACGAAAACGAAGGGAATTTTATCCATAATTTTTATCTGTTTTAGTTAGTTTTGTAAGCACACAATATAGTTTCAGTTAGTTATCGCTTTTTCTTTTAATTATAGTATTGATTTATTTCAGTTAACGAAAATGTTTTTTCAATTCTAGTTTCCGTCATTTTGTTAGTTTTCGTTAGTTACGACAATAACCTTGGTTCCATGCAGGCTTAGAAAAGATTTCAACAATACATTTTATAAACATCTTTATTTTTTTAAACGTCTTAAACATGGGTCTTTATGGGTTAATGACAAAAAAATCCATTATTACAATTCATCCACATTTTGAAAATTAAACACCGAGTAAACTAACCAAAAGTACACCAGAGGAAAGGAAACATAACAAACACACATTTGAACAACCCACCCCCCATTTCAGGACTTATGACTTATCACACCAAAGGAGGTCTCATAAATTAGAACTATATTCAGGCGACGGAGTACACACTGAAGTTCACTGGGAGAGAAGTGATGCAGTTGTGTAATTATGGAAGGACTAACAGATCTGTGACACTTAGGCTGTGACTAGTTTTACAGATTTGATGAACAATTGGTGATGAACGTCGTACACTGCTTTAAGTAAAGCTGTGTAACTGTGTTCTATTACGGAGGACTAAAATGCATTGTTGGGTCTCAGGAGGACATTTAAATGAGAACACTGGCTGTTTTCATGGATGCAGACAACCAAGACTGTCAATAGCTTGTTAATTGTAATAACCTTCAACAACAGATTGTTCGATTCAAAGACCATTACAGCCTTTTCTCTTCAGCCTTGGCTCTTCGTCCTCCTGATTCATTTTAAATCCCTTCTTAAAACCCATTTTTTCTCCTTGGCTTTTAAAACCATGTGAGATGTTCGAACGTATTATTTTTATTCTATTGTTTTTATTTGGTAGTAGTTTATTATTCTTAGTTTTTGTTCTTTATAATTGTATGGCTTTTTTTGTTTTTTTAATCTGTTCTGTATTTTATTCTTTTATTTTGGTTTTATTTATTCTTCTGGACAGCACTGTTTTCTTTTTTTGTACAGTTCTGTGTATTTTTAATCTATTTTGTATTTTATTCTTTTATTTGGTTTTATTCGTTCTTCTGTGCAGCACTGTTTCCTTTTTTTTTTTTTTTTTTTTTACAGTTCTATGTATTTTTGATCTATTCTTGTATTTTATTCTTTTATTTGGTTTTATTCGTTCTTCTGTACAGCACTGTTTTCTTTTTTTTTATACAATTCTATGTATTTTTGATCTATTCTTGTATTTTATTCTTTTATTTGGTTTTATTCGTTCTTCTGTACAGCACTGTTTTCTTTTTTTTTTACAATTCTATGTATTTTTGATCTATTCTTGTATTTTATTCTTTTATTTGGTTTTATTCGTTCTTCTGTACAGCACTGTTTTTTTTTTTTTTTTTGTACAGTTCTATGTATTTTTGATCTATTCTTGTATTTTATTCTTTTATCTGGTTTTATTCGTTCTTCTGTACAGCACTGTTTTCTTTTTTTTTGTACAGTTCTATGTATTTTTGATCTATTCTTGTATTTTATTCTTTTATCTGGTTTTATTCGTTCTTCTGTACAGCACTGTTTTCTTTTTTTTTGTACAGTTCTATGTATTTTTGATCTATTTTTGTATTTTATTCTTTTATTTGGTTTTATTCGTTCTTCTGTACAGCACTGTTTTCTTTTTTTTTATACAATTCTATGTATTTTTGATCTATTCTTGTATTTTATTCTTTTATTTGGTTTTATTCGTTCTTCTGTACAGCACTGTTTTCTTTTTTTTTTTTATACAGTTCTATGTATTTTTGATCTATTCTTGTATTTTATTCTTTTATTTGGTTTTATTCGTTCTTCTGTACAGCACTGTTTTCTTTTTTTTTGTACAGTTCTATGTATTTTTGATCTATTCTTGTATTTTATTCTTTTATTTGGTTTTAATTATTCTCCTGTACAGCACTGTTTTCTTTTTTTTTTTTTGTACAGTTCTATGTATTTTTGATCTATTCTTGTATTTTATTCTTTTATCTGGTTTTATTCATTCTTCTATACAGCACTGTTTTCTTTTTTTTTTTGTACAGTTCTATGTATTTTTGATCTATTCTTGTATTTTATTCTTTTATTTGGTTTTAATTATTCTCCTGTACAGCACTGTTTTCTTTTTTTTGTACAGTTCTATGTATTTTTGATCTATTCTTGTATTTTATTCTTTTATCTGGTTTTATTCGTTCTTCTGTACAGCACTGTTTTCTTTTTTTTTTGTACAGTTCTATGTATTTTTGATCTATTTTTGTATTTTATTCTTTTATTTGGTTTTATTCGTTCTTCTGTACAGCACTGTTTGTTTTTTTTATACAATTCTATGTATTTTTGATCTATTCTTGTATTTTATTCTTTTATTTGGTTTTATTCGTTCTTCTGTACAGCACTGTTTTTTTTTTTTTTATACAGTTCTATGTATTTTTGATCTATTCTTGTATTTTATTCTTTTATTTGGTTTTATTCGTTCTTCTGTACAGCACTGTTTTCTTTTTTTTTGTACAGTTCTATGTATTTTTGATCTATTCTTGTATTTTATTCTTTTATTTGGTTTTATTTGTTCTTCTATACAGCACTGTTTTCTTTTTTTTGTACAGTTCTATGTATTTTTGATCTATTCTTGTATTTTATTCTTTTATTTGGTTTTAATTATTCTCCTGTACAGCACTGTTTTCTTTTTTTTTTTTTGTACAGTTCTATGTATTTTTGATCTATTCTTGTATTTTATTCTTTTATCTGGTTTTATTCATTCTTCTGTACAGCACTGTTTTCTTTTTTTTGTACAGTTCTATGTATTTTTGATCTATTCTTGTATTTTATTCTTTTATCTGGTTTTATTCATTCTTCTGTACAGCACTGTTTTCTTTTTTTTGTACAGTTCTATGTATTTTTGATCTATTCTTGTATTTTATTCTTTTATCTGGTTTTATTCATTCTTCTGTACAGCACTGTTTTCTTTTTTTTGTACAGTTCTATGTATTTTTGATCTATTCTTGTATTTTATTCTTTTATTTGGTTTTATTCATTCTTCTGTACAGCACTGTTTTCTTTTTTTTTTTTGTACAGTTCTATGTATTTTTGATCTATTCTTGTATTTTATTCTTTTATTTGGTTTTATTCATTCTTCTGTACAGCACTGTTTTCTTTTTTTTTTTTGTACAGTTCTATGTATTTTTGATCTATTCTTGTATTTTATTCTTTTATCTGGTTTTATTCATTCTTCTATACAGCACTGTTTTCTTTTTTTTTTGTACAGTTCTATGTATTTTTGATCTATTCTTGTATTTTATTCTTTTATTTGGTTTTATTCGTTCTTCTATACAGCACTGTTTTCTTTTTTTTTTGTACAGTTCTATGTATTTTTGATCTATTCTTGTATTTTATTCTTTTATTTAGGTTTTATTCATTCTTCTGTACAGCACTTTGGTCCACTGTGGTTGTTTTAAAGTGCTTTATAAATAAAATTGGATTGGATTAGATAACTATTTCAGATCGTATACAGGTATATTTTCCATGATCATCATAACTACACATATTACCTTAGGGTTCATTGTTTGTCTGATACAACAAAACCCAGGGATGGAATAGCAAAACTAAAATGATGCCAGGTGTAGTGTAGAGAGGGCTGATTATCATATCCGTCCAATCTCATCTCATATAACCCACAGTGGGTTTAGTCGGACTCCAGTCCTGCTCGGAGAAGCGCTAAACTTTGGCCTCCATCTCCATCAGGCGACTAAACCCGGCAGCGAATGAGCTTTTCTGATTGTTGTTTTTGAGGTCAGTGTTTGTGCACCACTGGGCGTCGTCCTCGCCTCTTTCCTGATAAGAACGGGTCCGTCGGCTGGACCTCTTTACGTGACCTTATGGTGTGCGACGGCGGGACGGCGGCGGGCATTGTAATGTGTTTGCAGGCGCAGATTGAAAACAGCTGGGCCATGCTGCAGTCCTGCAATCTGCAGAATGGGACTAAATTATAGAACTAATCCTGTTGGCACTCATATCGCTGCCAGTCATGCTTTGTCTGTCGCGCTCTGTTTTCTTTTTTCCTCAGTGTTTGTTCATTTCAGGTTGAGTACATCACACATCACACCGAATTTACCGATAAATTTTCCATTCGGTGCAGCAGGAGCACAGTTAATACCTGTTTGTTGATTTGCTACTCAACAAGTCAAGTGGTTTATGAGCTGTTATACCACCGTAAGCCTTCCAACACTTATATTTGCCTTTGTTTATAATTTCTACAACACCAAACTCTGCTAGAAGGATAAGTATCATCACAAAAGAAATGTAATGATTTGCTGCAATTCTAACCCTATAACACCAAATGTATCCTATTTGATACATGAGTTTTGAAGCCCTCTACATGATCAATCAATCAATCAATCAATCAAATTTTATCTATATCTCACTAAATCATTCCAAAAGTTATTTCATGACAGTTTACATACACTGGTCTACAAGGAAAATGCTGCCAGAATAAAAGTATGAAATTTTACCACATGAGAGTCACTGATAAAGAAAAATCAAGTAAAAAATGCTGGTTGGCTGAACTTTCCAAGATACAGCCTTGGGTCAAAATTTGAAATTCAAGAATTAACGACAGAATGGGTTTGACTCAAAAGGAATATTTGTCTCAGAGCTACAAGATCTACTTCAAAACACTGTCTGCACATTAGAATACATTCACTTTACAGGTTCTATTTAGTGGAAGATTTATAAAACTATTATATAAATGTACATAAACCAATACAGTATATGTGTAATAACACTTAATCATATACCTTGAAAACATCAGCAAACCGGCACTTTTGTCATTTATTTTCCAATTAATCTGATTAAAATACGTAACATTTAGCACATTTAATCTCTGAAGCAAATCATTTCTAAAAAATTGTAGACCAGTGATATCGAGCTGGTCAAAACCAGACTCTCAAGTCCATTGGTTTCCAACCTTTTTTGGCTCGTGACCCCATTTTAACATCACAAATTTCTGTCGACCCCAGACATTCGAAACAGAGCCTTTTTTTTTTGCTAAAATTAATTTGTTTTTGATCATGTAATAGTTTGTTGTATGATTTTGGAAATAAACGCTAATTTTAGATCACATTTAGTCTATATAATATATATTATTATGGACGGAGGCAGAAAAGCCAGGTGTAGATTACTGCACAAAGGGAGAATTTTATTTTCCTTGGTCAGGATATGTACAGTCAGTCCAGCTTGGATTTACGAGGCTGACAATTAATACTGAACAAACAAGAACTCAAACTATGAATTATGAAAGAGCTGCAGCATCTGAAACTGACCACAATGAACATTTGAAAGATAAACAGAACCACAGTGCTTCAGTTTCAGCTTCACAGTTTGTTGTGTCTTTTATGTATTGGGATTGTCTCCGGCAACTCAACATATATTTCGTCTTCTTCTTCTTCTTCTTCTTATTCTTATTATTATTATTATTATTATTATTATTATTATTATTATTATTATTATTGTTTATTTATTTATTTATTTATAATCAATTACTAGAAATTTCAGGCAACCCCATGTGGGGTCCTGACCCCAAGGTTGAAAAACACTGTTCAAGTCATTTTACAGAAACCCAACAGAATCCTCCAGGACCAAACACTAGTGACTGATGATAGTGGAAGGAAAAACTTTCTTGTAACAGGTAGAAACCTGGAGCAGACCCTGAGTCCTGGAGGATGGACGTCTGACAGGACCAGTTGGAGTGAAAGAGGAGAAAAAGAGAGAGACTGGGGGAGAAGGGGGGGAGTAGGGGTTTTTCACGCATGACCCAGAAACAGTTTGAAATGACTGACTTTGTGTTTGTAAGTTTACTTGTAAACAATGGCTGAGGCCACATTCAAGTGTCCCTGCTGTGTGCCTCAATGTACATCAAATAAACAAACGCAATTATGTTTAAGTTGCCATGGTTTTCCTTCAGATTTAGTTGAGAAGAAGAAATGGGTCATCGCAATTCATCGAAATGAGGGGCTGAACTTCAGAATCCAATCAGGAAGTATGTTCGTGTGTAACAGGTGTCCTGAACACCAGTATTTCAGGGCAGAGGATTACCAGGGAAACATCAGTGATATTGTGAAGGGAAGCCACTGTTGACAAATAAACCGGAAGAAATGATACACAAAGTCAGTCATTTCAAACTGTTTCTGGATCATGCGTGAAAAACCCCTATTGATGCACAGATAACTGAACTAGAACTGTCAAAAGTAGATCAGCTGGTGTTAGTATGAGTACTAAAAACCAGAACAAAGGTCCATGACTGTTAATACTACTACTACAAATACAAGTAATAACAGTCGATATACTACTACAAATACAAGTACTAACAGTGGATGTACTACTACTACAAATACAAGTATTAACAGTGGATGTACTACTACTACAAATACAAGTAGTAACAGTGGATGTACTAGTACTACAAATACAAGTAGTAACAGTGGATGTACTACTACCACAAATACAAGTACTAACAGTCGATATACTACTGCTACAAATACAAGTATTAACAGTGAATGTACTACTACTACTACAAATACAAGTACTAACAGTCGATATACTACTGCTACAAACACAAGTACTAACAGTCGATATACTACTGCTACAAATACAAGTATTAACAGTGAATGTACTACTACTACAAATACAAGTATTAACAGTGAATGTACTATTACTCCAAATACAAGTACTAACAGTCGATATACTACTGCTACAAACACAAGTACTAACAGTCGATATACTACTGCTACAAATACAAGTATTAACAGTGAATGTACTACTACTACAAATACAAGTACTAACAGTCGATTTACTACTGCTACAAATACAAGTATTAACAGTGAATGTACTACTACTACAAATACAAGTACTAACAGTCGATATACTACTGCTACAAATACAAGTATTAACTGTGAATGTACTACTACTACTACTACTACAAATACAAGTGCTAACAGTTGATATACTACTACTACAAATACAAGTATTAACAGTGAATGTACTACTACTACAAATACAAGTATTAACAATCGATATACTACTGCTACAAATACAAGTATTAACAGTGAATGTACTACTACTACAAATACAAGTATTAACAATCGATATACTACTGCTACAAATACAAGTATTAACAGTGAATGTACTACTACTACAAATACAAGTACTAACAGTGGATGTACTACTACTACAAATACAAGTATTAACAGTGGATGTACTACTACCACAAATACAAGTACTAACAGTGAATGTACTACTACTACAAATACAAGTACTAACAGTCGATATACTACTGCTACAAATACAAGTATTAACAGTGGATGTACTACTACTACTACAAATACAAGTACTAACAGTGGATGTACTACTACTACAAATACAAATATTAACAGTGAATGTACTACTACTACAAATACAAGTACTAACAGTGGATGTACTACTACTACAAATACAAGTATTAACAGTGGATGTACTACTACCACAAATACAAGTACTAACAGTTGATATACTACTACTACAAATACAAGTATTAACAGTGGATGTACTACTACTACAAATACAAGTACTAACAGTTGATATACTACTACTACAAATACAAGTATTAACAGTGGATGTACTACTACTACAAATACAAGTACTAACAGTGAATGTACTACTACTACAAATACAAGTACTAACAGTCGATTTACTACTGCTACAAATACAAGTATTAACAGTGGATGTACTACTACTACAAATACAAGTACTAACAGTTGATATACTACTACTACAAATACAAGTATTAACAGTGGATGTACTACTACTACAAATACAAGTACTAACAGTTGATATACTACTACTACAAATACAAGTATTAACAGTGGATGTACTACTACTACAAATACAAGTACTAACAGTGAATGTACTACTACTACAAATACAAGTACTAACAGTCGATTTACTACTGCTACAAATACAAGTATTAACAGTGGATGTACTACTACTACAAATACAAGTACTAACAGTGAATGTACTACTACTACAAATACAAGTATTAACAGTGAATGTACTACTACTACAAATGCAAGTACTAACAGTGGATGTACTACTACTACAAATACAAGTAGTAACAGTGGATGTACTACTACCACAAATACAAGTATTAACAATGAATGTACTACTACTACTACAAATACAAGTACTAACAGTCGATATACTACTGCTGCAAATACAAGCATTAACAGTGGATGTACTACTACTACAAATACAAGTATTAACAGTGGATGTACTACTACTACAAATACAAGTACTAACAGTGAATGTACTACTACTACAAATACAAGTACTAACAGTCGATATACTACTGCTGCAAATACAAGTATTAACAGTGAATGTACTACTACTACAAATACAAGTACTAACAGTCAATATACTACTACTACAAATACAAGTATTAACAGTGAATGTACTACTACTACAAATACAAGTACTAACAGTCGATATACTACTGCTGCAAATACAAGTATTAACAGTGAATGTACTACTACTACAAATACAAGTACTAACAGTCGATATACTACTGCTACAAATACAAGTATTAACAGTGAATGTACTACTACTACAAATACAAGTACTAACAGTCAATATACTACTACTACAAATACAAGTATTAACAGTGAATGTACTACAAATACAAGTACTAACAGTCGATATACTACTGCTGCAAATACAAGTATTAACAGTGGATGTACTACTACTACAAATACAAGTATTAACAGTGGATGTACTACTACTACAAATACAAGTACTAACAGTCAATATACTACTACTACAAATACAAGTATTAACAGTGAATGTACTGCTACTACAAATACAAGTACTAACAGTCGATATACTACTGCTGCAAATACAAGTATTAACAGTGAATGTACTACTACTACTACAAATACAAGTACTAACAGTCGATATACTAATGCTACAAATACAAGTATTAACAGTGAATGTACTACTACTACAAATACAAGTACTAACAGTCAATATACTACTACTACAAATACAAGTATTAACAGTGAATGTACTACTACTACAAATACAAGTACTAACAGTCGATATACTACTGCTGCAAATACAAGTATTAACAGTGGATGTACTACTACTACAAATACAAGTATTAACAGTGGATGTACTACTACTACAAATACAAGTACTAACAGTCAATATACTACTACTACAAATACAAGTATTAACAGTGAATGTACTGCTACTACAAATACAAGTACTAACAGTTGATATACTACTGCTACAAATACAAGTATTAACAGTGAATGTACTACTACTACAAATACAAGTACTAACAGTCGATATACTACTGCTGCAAATACAAGTATTAACAGTGAATGTACTACTACTACAAATACAAGTACTAACAGTCAATATACTACTACTACAAATACAAGTATTAACAGTGAATGTACTACTACTACAAATACAAGTACTAACAGTTGATATACTACTGCTACAAATACAAGTATGAACAGTGAATGTACTACTACTACAAATACAAGTACTAACAGTCGATATACTACTACTACAAATACAAGTATTAACAGTGAATGTACTACTATTACAAATACAAGTATTAACAGTGAATGTACTACTACTACAACAGTTAGTACAAATAGTAGAAACCTCTACCGTCTATGGAACTGTATGATAAACACTATCACAATTATATGGATCAGTGTGATATTTTTTTTCTTGTAAAACCTGATGTATACAATTAGATAGCTGCAATACACAGATAATCCACCAGGGGGAGGAATTCATTCATCAGAGGCCTTTCCAGTGACACTGCAAGACTGTCATTAAGGAGGAAGAACTTTGACAATTTTGAAAAGGAATTACCAATTTGTTAGACATGTTTGTGTTATACTATGTTTCTGTTTGTTCCAAATAATCATATTTGAGCACTGAGACCCGATGTAGCAAATATGATACAAAACTGAGGGAATTGGGGAAATTTTTCTTTTTACTTAACCATATTATACTACATGTGAACTGTGTATACACTCATACTCCGTATAAAGTTCATCCAAGCTGTGAGTCTAATCGACATAAACACCATGTACTGAGCATATCAGGTGAAGATGCAACTGGAATACAGCTACGTCAACGACTTATCTGTAACTTATGTAGCATATATGCGTAACAACTCTGAAGAAACCCTAAAAACACCTGTCGCTATATGCAACTGGTATTCAGATGCCGACACTCCATCAGTATGCCTGTTTACCCTGTGTATGCCAAATAAATCCTTCCTCTTTGAGATGATCCACTGGTTTCACGCTGTCTTTGTGAAGCCAACAACAACAAACTCATACATGGAAATTGTTAACACTGGGTTACAAAAAATGTTTTTTGCAAGTTGTCTAGGTTTTTTCAACTGAATTAGGACCATTTTGCACCGCTAAATCCAAACATGACATCTATTTTTCTCAATCAGGTCAGGTTTTTTTGCTAATTTGATTTTGAAAATTTTGATCTTCTCACAAAATATAATAATTAATACCAAAATAAGATTGGTAAGCACACTTTATGAAACTTGTGACTTGATTCCTGTTAGGTACAATGGTGTATTCACTGCAGATGTAGCAGAATATGTCAGGCTTATTTTTGCAAGATCTTCTAGTCAAAGCCATTTCATTCACCTGTAATATTAAAAAAAAAAAAACATTAATCATAAATTGGCAAAAGTAAAATCTTCAGAACTCGTTTATTGCAAGAAATATGAAAGAATTTTGTATCATATGATGTGAAAATGCCCGTAAATGTAAGCAAAAATGTTAAAAAGCCAATATGTAGCATAGTTCAGAAAGTTGACCTGACTGAGCAAAATTAATGTGATTTTTGGATTCAGCACACCAAAATTATCCTAAATCAGCTCAAAAAACTTAAACAATAAATTTGTTGTTGACCATTGTAATTGGGGAAAAAAACTGGATTTTTCAGAAGGACCAATAAAGGCTCCAGTTTCAAAGAACTGGAATTTTCAGTCAGTGATTTACTGGTTCAGGCTTTACAGGGTTAATGCTCAGTGTGTCAGAGTTGGTAAAAGTCAAGTTCTTATTGCGGTTTCTGTAAGAGAGATGACTTTCTATCTGTTTCTGATTGGATTCTTTAGAGATGTACAGACGTTATCTGTGCCTGTAAGATGCCAGACCCTGACAGCGCTAACAGTGAATCTTTATATTTACGGTTTTATCAATGAAAAGTAAAACCGAACCATTTCTGCAGTGAAGGTCAGGTCTGTCTTTTTCTTCCAAGTCAGTAAAAACAGGTGGCTGTCTACGGATGTATGTATGTATGTATGTATGTATGTATGTATGTATGTATGTATGTATGTATGTATGTGGGTAGCCAATAAATACTTAGAAACATTTTTTCTTGACCTCGAGACATCAGGAGGTCATATGAAGATGTGAAGAGCATTTCATAAGGACTTAGGAAAGTATTAAAGTGAAGAAAATGTGACTGTACTTACAGTGGTCGGTGCTATGGTGTTATGTATGGATCTGCTGTGGTGAAAGATGGATGACACTGCCTGATGGTCTTTCTTGCTGGCTATAAATGTGGACAACCCAGTGAAAAATAGGACTCCGTACCCAAGGTCGGAATTGGAAAAATGGAATATAGAGCATCAGTCGCACAAGTGAAAAGAAATGGTCGCACTGAGAATGGCTGCTCATCTTTCTGTCCACTCATATTTATAACTATGAATCCCAATTATCATGACTTTACACAAATGCAAGATGCTACGTTAGAAACCATCATTTGGAAGTGTTTACACATTCTGTTAAAACCATCATTTGGCTAAAAATACTTAAGGTATATTAGGATTTCAACTGTTGGATGACGCATCTGAGAATTTTCAAGACAACACACTGCAAAAATCAAAATCTTACCAAGTGTGTTTTTCTCATTTCTAGTCCAAATATCTCATCACACTTAAAATAAGACATGATCACCCAGAGAGTAACTTATTTTTAGACAATAGATCTGGAAAATCTTATTTCAAGAAATCTTACTAAGATAATTACCTCCGCCAAGGAGGTTATGTTTTTGTTGGCGTTGGTTTGTTTGTTTGTCTGTCTGTCCATCTGTGTGCAAGATAACTCAAAAAGTTATGGACGGATTTGGATGAAAATTTCAGGAAATGTTGATACTGGCACAAGGAACAAATGATTACATTTTGGAGGTGATCGGGGGGGGGGGGGGGGGCTCTCCAAGTGCTTTTCTAGTTTTCACTTGTTCCATTGGCAATTTTTTTTTTTGCTTAATTCAAGACTTTTTTGCTTAATTCAAGATTTTTTTTGCTTAATTCAAGATTTTTTTTGCTTAATTCATGCAAAAACATCTGCTAATGGAGCAAGTGAAAATTATCTTGTGAAGATTTCTTGAAATAAGATTTTCATTTACATTTATATTTACATTTACATTTATGCATTTGGCAGACGCTTTTTTCCAAAGCAACTTACAGGGGAAAACCAATCAAATCACTCAACCAATCAAATTTTATTTATATAGCGCCAGATCACAACAAAAAGTTATCTCATGACACTTTATATATAGAGTTGGTCAAAACCAGACTCCAAGCCAATTTACAGAAACCCAACAGAATCCTCCAGGAGTAAACACTTGTGACTGGTGACAGTGGTGAGGAAAACCTTCCTTTTAACAGCAGAAACCTCGAGCAGACCCAGACTCCTGGGTCTGCTCGACATCTATTGTCTAAAAATAAGTTCTTATATCTCACTGAAAAGTTACTCTTTAGGTGATTATGTCTTATTTTAAGTGTGATGAAATATTTGGACTGGAAATGAGAAAAATACACTTGGAAAGATTTAGATTTTTGCAGTGCAGAAAAGCCACTAAACAACAAAGGAGCCAACTACTTTACTGCTATCATACAGTTGTGGAAAAAATTATTAAAATTATTACATCAAAAGTCATCAGAAACAATGGTTATGCGATAAAGTACTAACTCCTGTGTGTATCATGTGACTAAAACAGACAGAAAAGAAAACATGGAATGTCTAAAAGCACTGTTTTTGTCAGTACAATGCCATAGATATTTATATAAGAACTGAAGTGAGTTTGGTTATTATCAAGAAAACATGGAAAACGGATAGATATCAGCTCTGAAATTAAACTACTATGAGCTATTTTGTTGTTATCATTATATTTGTCCAAGCCAATGTACCTTTAGTTGTACTATGCATTAAAATGGACAAGAAATGGAAGAAAATTCAGGGTGGTGTAATAATTTTTTTCTGTGACTGTATGCATTCACATACGAATAGTCCATACTACTAGGAAAGGCAAGATTATTTATCATATATTCACACAATTAATTAATGCAACAAGGTTTTAAAATAGAACATCCAGAGGAAAATAAAACCCAAGTCTTGTACAGTAAAATATTTAATGGTGAGAAATGTGATTAAAAGAAAGATAAAAGAAAGTACAGTGTATAAAATCATAATGATAGAATATAATTAGAGTAATTAAAAGAAGTCACAATTGTCGAGAATCACATAACAATTAGTGACAGCGTTAATTATGTTAATTACAGAGAGGAAGATAAAATCAGAGTTTATTAATAGACACAAGAAAAGCGAAAAAAAACAATGCGTTTCTGAAAATTACTGAACTCAATATCTTTCATAATACTTGCACAATGTATTCTGTTGTCAGTATGCTCAACAACAAGAAGAAAATTTACAAAGGAAAAATTAAGACAATAAATAAACAACTAAATAAAATATGCTCAATGACAGACTTTGTGACCTAATCCCAATTTCTCTTCCTTCACACACCTACCAGCCTACGAAAAAGCATCATATCAAAGGGAAAAAAACGGACCCTCAAATGTAGTTTCAGTACAGTTTGCTGAAGTCCACAGGTACGGAATGAGATTGATAAAGACGCACACAGAAAAAGGACACGAAAATTATGCACTACTATTTTTTTGAATATCTTTTTTTTCTCTCACAGGTACATTTTGGGAATTGAACTAATTATTCAAGGCAGAGTGTTTCACAAACATGACCACTGTTGCAAAATCTTTCGCGATTTATACGTGTTTAAATGCGCAGGTTCTGCATGTAACAAAAGTGGACACGATGGGTTATACAAAAAACCTGGAATGAGACTGAGATTCATGAAAAACTTGCATGTCTGGATTAGAAAAACCACTAGGATCCTCAAATTTAACACAGTGTCTTTAATTATAGGCTATATAAGACCATTTTCAGCCATGTTTCCAGATCAAATGCACTGACACCTAGGCAGCTTTAATGTCCATATTTTGGTCCTATTTTTGGCTCCAATATTTTATTAAAAATTTGTTAATTTTGGGATGGCTCAGAGCAAGAGAATATTTTTTTTTTTTGCATTTATCTGAGGTCATCATTAGGTATATCCTGGAGGGAAATATATCTACATTTACCTTTTATTGTTGGGTCTAAAAATCTGACAAAGTGCCAGATACCAATATGTATCCAGTTTCAGACAAGCACCCGATGGCAAACTAGTGCGATGATGCGTGATTCCACACAGGTTCGAGATCCTCTGATCCAGTTTATTCCTTTACTTACAGTTGGTCGTCCATCTGTCTGTCTGTCTGTCTGTCTGTCTGTCCATACATGTGTAGAAACTTTGGCATGTACCACTAGTTCTCAACCACAGGGGGCAGCAGATAGTCAACAACAATGATCAGGTGAGGGGAGCTCACTTTCACTGTCTCACAGTTTTATCAACCTGTCCTCTACATACAGGTCCGTCATGTTACTTGTAGAATTATGTATGGAGGGTCCAGATGGAGGATGGATTGGGGACTCAATAAAAACCGTCCACCACATCCTGCATCCGTCCGTCCATCTGTCTGTATGTGCAAAAGCTTTATCGTGAACTGAAGGCTGAGGGTTTTCAAGTGCAGGCACATCATGTTTATAATCTAGGATGTAGAATATACACACATATATATATATATATATATATACATACACATATATATATATATACACATACATACATATACATACATATACATATACATATACATATATATATATATATATATATATATATATATATAGTTTTTTTCCTTTTCTTTAGATTTATTTCGAATATGGATATGATACAAGCTTCCTGATTATTACTGTTTGACTTCTTTGCACAACATAATATAGAAATGAAAATTCAAGGAAGCATAAAATAATGATACACGTAAAAGAAAAGAAAGAAAAAAAAAGTCATATTCGAAAAGGAGTGAGAAGAAGCATAGCTTATTAGCTCTCACCCCTTTGTCTAAACCAACAATATGTACACATACATACATATATACCCATATACATACACATCTATCCATCTACATATATACACACATACATACACATGTACATAATTATATATACATACATATACATACATACATGCACACATGCATACACATACACATCCATATATATCATATACACATAAACCTACATATACATACATACACATATATGCATATACGCACATATACATACCCATTCTCATACACTTACATGTACATGTACAATTTCATATAAACACTGTTATTACACATATACATTCACATAGGCTTCTCTGCCTCTAATCCCTATGTCATATCAATAGGTAAAGGAAAATAGTCAGAAATGATAATTATCAATTATAACTGCTAAACAAAATATTTTTGTACATTTTCTTAAACTGGATAATATTTGGACTTTGCTTGAGTTCCTCATTTAGATTGTTTCATAGCTTAACACCAGAAATTGATAAACAAAAGCTTTTTAAGGTTGTTGTCCTGTTTTTGATTTTGAAGTTTTGTTCCCCTCTTAACTGATAACCTCCCTCCCGATTTCTAAAAATGTGTTGGATATTTTCGGGTAATTGTCTGTTTTTTGCCTTGTACATGAACATTGCTGTTCGGTAAGATACGATGTCCATGAGTTTAAGTAGTTTTGAATGCCTAAAATGTGGATTTCTATGTTCCAAGTACTGAGCCTTGTGAACAGTCCTTACTGCTCTTTTCTGCAGGACTATCAGTGATTGTAATGACGTTTTGTAAGTATTTCCCCAAGCCTCTGCGCAGTAATGTAAATATGGCAAGACCAGTGAACAGTGAAGTGTGCGAAGAGAACTTTTATCCAATAATTACTTTGCCTTGTATATGATTGCAATATTTTTGGAAACTTTGGACTGTACATGTTTAATATGTGATTTCCAGTTCAGCCTGTCATCTACTATAACCCCCAGAAATGTATTTTCATGTACCCTTTCAATTTCAACCCCATCTAATTCAAGTCTCACCTTTGTGTTTGCTGTGCCTTTGCCAAATAACATACATTTAGTCTTTGCTACATTTAATGATAATTTATTCAAATCAAACCATGTCTTTAAGTTTTTCAATTCCCCATTTATAACTGCTTCCACTTGTTCTGTTTTCTCCTGAACTAATAATAATGAATGAATGATTTTTTTTGGTTACATACAAAACGCATACATATAAAAAACCTACATTTGACACAATTAGAAACTGAAAAAGGAAGAAGCTGAAACCAGAAGCTTATTTATGCTTCTCCTACTCCCATCCTTTGAATTACCTGAAGTTGCAGCAAATAAAACATTACCACAAATTAATCTACATTCAGTTTAAGTTAATTATAATTATCAGTATATGAGCCTCAGTTAGCAGTAGACCAACTGAATAAGTGAAGCTACTTGTTTTAACATCTGAATTTGTGTCAAACCTCCAGAATTTCAAAGAACTGGAATTTTCTGTTAATGATTTAATGGTTCAGGCTTTACAGGGTTAAAAACACCCTCCCTTTACACATCCCACCCTCAGTATTAACAATGATGAAGTCCAGGATCTAGAACCCATGGTTCCCTTTGAGTCAACGCACTAGTCACATATAATGTGACATGATTTATTCTACTGTGGGTTTGAGACTCAACTCTTAACTGCCTGATTTGATCATTTTTCGCAGACTAAGAAAAAAGGTGATTGTAAAATAATCATAAAATAATCAGTTTACTTATTTAAAAAAAACACAAACAAGCAGAAAAAGAGCATCACTATAGAAAAAGTACAATAAATTGTGGATGAATAAACGGTTATCCTTCTGATAACTCAGTGTCTGTTTATTCTTTGTGTTGTTTTGTTAGTTTCCCCTTCTGTGCCTTTTTGCTTTTTTTTTTTTTTTTACCTTTAAGGCTTCGAGGCACCTCTCGGTAAACCAGTGTTTGATGTCCCGAGCACTTGGAAGTCCACATAATTCCCTTAGGCAAAGTTTGCAGAAATGTGGTCTTAAGGAAGCTGTGCATAAAGACCTCAAAATGTCTGCATGAAAGCCCTGGCAGACTAAATGATTTGTCAGTGGGTCTGCCCTGAGCCTTCACAATTTACAGCGAATGTCACTCGAAGTCTGTGAATCTGTGAGTGTGGACGTTGGCTGGTATCTGAGCCTTACACTGCATCTGATGAACTGTAGCTCACAACCCACATTCACCAATAATGTCGTGAAAAATGCAAATGTTTACCTCCGGGACCTACATTGTGGTGGTTTATTCATGTTTACATTTGGTTTAGTTTTAGTTTAGAGGAACTGACTAGTTGTTCATTTTTTTTAACTATTCTTGGTGTTGGTTTAACTCATAAAGACTCAAACATCCACTGATCTAATATGCTTAATACCTGTTGAGCCACTGATCTTATCAATACATGTAAATAACTGGTGTAAAATGCAGTTTTTCATCTTTTTATGGTCATCAGATATAACTCCTTTGGATGTTCAGAGGCTCCATAGTTACCATGGAAACAGTTTCATCTTCTACAACAGTGATTCACCTGTAAAACCCATGGAGTTTGACAAGTACCAGTGATTGTAGACCCTTGTTTTTACATTCAGTTATTGAAATCTTTGTTTATGAAGTCACTTTTTCAACAGTTTTCTCAATTTTAATATAGTAAACTTTGAATTTATTGAGTTTTCATGAACATCTAAATTAAATTTAGGAAATTAAAAGTAGAAAAATACATAATTTACAGTGAAAAATGTAAAATACATAGGATAATATTATAATAAATGATGATAAATCACTTAACAAAGGTTAAATAGAGAGAAAAATTTACTTGGGAACTGCCTCAAAATTCGCACTGGGTTTTTATGGGTTAAAGCTCCAGAAAAAAAAAGGATAATTCCAAGTCAGTTCAGTTTATTTATTTGTTTTATTTATTCATTTATTTGATGAATCATCTGATGTTCTGCACAAACTGCCTCTTAGCCAGGTTGTTACTGAAAATGAGAATCAGTTCTAAATTAACTTACCTGGTTGAAGAAAAATAAACATAGAGTGTATAGCATTTAGCTAATTTGCAACTCCCGTTTTTTGGAGGCTTCTTGACAAAGAAAAAAGATTTTTAGTATAAACAACAGTGTAAACATAGTATAAACAATAATATGAATAAATAAATAAATAAACAAACGAGCCTATTCCAATCTTACACACACACACACACACACACACACACACACACACACAAATATATTCAAGGCTAAAGCTCACGAATGATGTTAGACTCCAGTTCCCATGATGCATTTCAACAAACATCAAACAATCACAAAGTATCAAATTGCCCTGTATCTATGGGAATACTAAAGATACAGGTTGCATTGGTTTATAAAGATATGACATTGATGCAAAGAGAGTTTGAAGTCTCTTCTCTATGGCAACAGCAACTGAGGCTTATGTGTGAATGAGATGACCGTGGTTCTTATATATTATATTATATATATATATATATGTATATATATATATATATATATATATATATATATATATATATATATATATATATATATATATATATATTATATATATTATATACTTGATGTTGCTTTGCTCTTTGGTTTTTGTTTTTGATTTTTGTTAACATGTGCCATTTGTTGGTGATTTTTGGAGGAAAGCTTGTTGAATTCAAGTGGGTCACCAACTGATTCAGTCATCAGCCGAACAAATGGAAGGGTATCAGAAATCTCCCATAAATTGTGTTCAAATCATTGGCAAAATGGAGGTAAACACAACCAAAAAGTGCAGCAGTGTGATGAAAGAAACACATAAATGTACGTATTTTCTTCGTACAAACAACTTATTCATTTGATCGACTGTTTAATGCTGTTTGAATGTGTTACAGATCGCATTTCCGCGGTTTATAGTTGATCGCCGCAAAAAGATAACCAAAGCCCATGGAATAGAGATGGTTACAGCTGCTGACGGCATGGGGAATACTTTCAGAAACAAAGTTGTCGCATTTGTTTATAGCAACATCGATGACTGCTGATGACCTAACAGGTTTGGAAGGGTTGTCCCATTTCATAGGGGAATGTTCCAACCCCTACCCCTTGCATCTCTGTTGCAAGGGGTAGTGGTAAGTGCAAGGGACAAAAGGTGAATTGGGATTGGGCCAAGATTTTTGGGAAAAAAGTAGCAGTTTTAAAAAAAAGTCTGGAATTTTCATTTGGATAAAGAGCAAACACCCTGTATATCAGGGGTGTCAAACTCATTTTCTTCCGGGGGCCACATTCAACCCAATTTAATCTGAAGTGGGCTGGACCAGTAAAATAATAGCATGATAACCAATAAATAATGACAACTCCAAATTGTTTTAGTACAAAAAATAACATTCAGTTATGCCAATATTTACATTTACAAACTATCCAAACAAAAAGGATGGGAATAACTTGAAAAAAAACGGAATTTGTTAAGAAATAAAAGGACAATTTTATCAATATTATGCCTCAACTAATCATTTATACATATGCACAAAGCATTTAGTAACAGGCAGAAAATTGTTAAAATTGCACTTAATTTTCTTAATTTCTTCATTTAGTTTAAGTTATTCACATGTTATTGTTAAAGGATAGTTTGTTAATGTAAACATTTTCATAATTTTATGTTTTTTTTGCACTAAATCAAAGAGGAAAAATTGGTGTTGTCATTATTTACAGGGTGGGGAAGCAAAATTTACAATATTTTGAGGCAGGGATTGAAAGACAGTGTATGACCAATTAGTTTATTGAAAGTCATGAGAATTTATTTGCCACAAGAAAATTGACATAATAGAAAATGTTTTTCTTCTGTGTCCTCCTTCTTTCTCAATAACTGCCTTCACACGCTTCCTGAAACTTGCGCAAGTGTTCCTCAAACATTCGGGTGACAACTTCTCCCATTCTTCTTTAATAGTATCTTCCAGACTTTCTCGTAATAGTTTTGCTCATAGTCATTCTCTTCTTTCCATTATAAACAGTCTTTATGGACACTCCAACTATTTTTGAAATGTCCTTTGGTGTGACGAGTGCATTCAGCAAATCACACACTCTTTGACGTTTGTTTTCCTGATTACTCATATGGGCAAAAGTTTCTGAAAAGGTATGGATAATAGTGTTAGGTATGATTATGACATCAATATATGTTTGGCGTCAAAACAATTGACGTAGTGCCTGCTGAGAAAAAACAACTAAATGTTCATTGTAAATTTTGCTTCCCCACCCTGTATAGTTGTATAACAATATTTCCTTAAAGTTTAATGGTGAAGTCAAAACCATCTGAGGCGTTTTGGAGGCAAAGATAACAAAACAAAACTAACCAATGCAACTATGTTATGACATTAATTTTGTCATTACTGTTTTGTATCCCACACCCTGTTGGAAAAGAAACACCTGAATTTGCAGTAAATTCTACTTTATATTTTACTGTGCAATGAATAATGTAGTTTTACATTTTATTGATATTATTTTTGAGTTTGATGCCCTAACTTGCAATTTGCAAATTCATCCCACGGGCCAGAATGGAACCTTTGGTGGGCCGGTTTTGGCCCCCGGGCCGCATGTTTGACACCTGTGCTGTATATAGTCAAACGGAAACTTTTAGAAATGTTGGGCAGAAAATCATCAGATGAACATCCTTTGAGGGATAAACTATTCGCAGATACAGAGTACATTCAAATGAGAGAAACTGAATAAGATGCACTTAAATGCGTGTTTCTCGGACTTTACTGCTGAATTCCTTGCGTTTCCTCTCACTGTGGGTGGAAGCAGCCGTCTTTATGCTCATCTGCTGCGTCTCAGTAGATAATTCCACAAATGCTGTTGATGTTAATGAAGAGGCAGAGGCGTTGCACGTGAACTGGACGTCTCACTTTCAACCGGTTTAACTGATTCCTTTGCTTATTAAATCTCTCAAAGGCAATTACGTCTCCAGTGAAGCTCGCTGCGTTTTAAGAACCCATTTACAGCCGTCCATGTTCTCTCGCTGTGTTCTGTAATTTCACAGAACACGTTGTTTTCTCAACCTTTAAAGATTTCCAGTAGTGGATCAGTGGCTCCGATTGTTTACAGTCTAATTTAAAGAGGGTGAAGCAGTGACCTCTACCCCAAAGACACATATTAGACCTTATACTCTCCATTACAGTGAAATAATCACTGAGCAGACGCCCCCCCCCGGTCGCTTCTTTATAGTTTGTGTAGATGCAGGAAACCCAGACAACCTGACAATGTACACAAATTAGAGGCAGGCAGCAGAAGGCTATGATTAATGGTTCTCAATAAGAACAGGCCCCAGAGGAGAGAGGGCCAGGGCAGCGGTGCTTAGAAATCCCAGGGATTCTCTGAGGAAGAGGAGGAGGAGGAGGAAGAGGAAGAGGTCGATGAGGAGCTGGATGCTGTTGGAAACAAAGAGGAAACACAAGATTCTCTCAGAAGTCTGCAAATAATACAAACTTCCACTCCTCACGCTCCAATGTGATCCTATGGTGCCTTCACATGCTATGGAAATTATGGTAAATGCTAGTTACAACCTTAAAAATTGCACATAAATACCCCCTCATGTTGTATTTCCCACTGGAGAATAATAATAATAATAATAATAATAATAATAATAATAATAATAATAATAATAATGATGATGATGATGATGATGATGATGATGATAATAATAATAATGATGATGATACCCCCCCCCCCCCAGTCTCTCTCTCTCTCTTTTCTCTTCCTTTACTCTCTCTCTTTAACCCTAACTGGTCAAGGCAGACGGCCATCCTTCAGGAGTCTGGGTCTGCTCGAGGTTTCTGCTGTTAAAGGGAAGTTTTTCCTCGCCACTGTCACCAATCACAAGTGTTTGCTCCTGGAGGATTCTGTTGGGTCTCTAAACTTCATTTGGTTCTGATTTGAATTGATAAAGCACTTTGTGACTCTGTCTTTGAAAAGTGCTCTATAAATAAAATTTACTTACTTACTTACTTACTATGATGATAAAAATTACAACAACAACAACAACAATAATAATAATAATAATAATAATAATAATAATAATAATAATAATAATGATTATGATGATGATGATGATGATAAAAATTACAATAAAAAATAAAAATAATAATGTATGTATGTATATACATATATATGTATGTATGTGTGTGTGTGTGTGTGTGTATGTATATATATATATATATATATATATATATATATATATATATATATATACACACAGGGTGGGGAAGCAATATTTACAATGAACATTTAGTTGTTTTTTCTCAGCAGGCACTACGTCAATTGTTTTGAAACCAAACATATATTGATGTCATAATCATACCTAACACTATTATCCATATCTTTTCAGAAACTTTTCCCATATGAGTAATCAGGAAAGCAAACGTCAAAGAGTGTGTGATTTGCTGAATGCACTCGTCACACCAAAGGAGATTTCAAAAATAGTTGGAGTGTCCATAAAGACTGTTTATAATGGAAAGAAGAGAATGACTATGAGCAAAACTATTACGAGAAAGTCTGGAAGATACTATTAAAGAAGAATGGGAGAAGTTGTCACCCGAATATTTGAGGAACACTTGCGCAAGTTTCAGGAAGCGTGTGAAGGCAGTTATTGAGAAAGAAGGAGGACACACAGAATAAAAACATTTTCTATTATGTAAATTTTCTTGTGGCAAATAAATTCTCATGACTTTCAATAAACTAATTGGTCATACACTGTCTTTCAATCCCTGCCTCAAAATATTGTAAATTTTGCTTCCCCACCCTGTGTGTGTGTATATATATATATATATATATATATATATATATATATATATATATATATATATATATATGTACTGTTTTTTTATTATTATTTTGATTTACTATTTTACTTACATTTATATCTATATATTGGAAATGTTAAATATTTTGTGAAGTGTGACTGTTTTTTTTACTCTACTTTGATGTAATACCATATATATATATATATATATATATATATATATATATATATATATATATATATATATATATATAGTTTTTATTTTTTTATTTTATTGTACCTACATTTATTTCTATATATTGGAAATGTAAACTATTTTGTGAAGCGTGACAATTTTTTTTTTTCTTTTATCCTACTTTAATGTAATATTATTATGTATATATACAGTTCAATTGCTCAATAAAAAAAAAAAAAAAAAAAAAAAAAAAGCTGATAATGTACACGCACCCCACGTTGGGAACCCCTGCCCTAGGACAACAAAAGCACTTGAACACAACACACTGGTAATTTCGAATTCACAAGTGAAAAGTATCATCTTCCCGATTGCACCTGAAGGCAGCATTAGACTCTATAAAGCCGGCTCCACTGTGTCAGTCCCACTAGTGTTCATTTTCCTCTTGAGGGTGAAATTCTGTGTAAAATCTTTGCTGTGACAGTGAGAGAGCGATCCAACTGTCTGTTACCGAGAATTCCCACATCCACCACTAACCGACTTTTCTTTGAGAATCCTTTTTTCTCACCTCCTAACTTGGTACTTTGACTGTTCTGATCAGGGGGTTCTGTCCATTTCTGCTCCTGGATATTAATATTTTTTCCTCCGTTTGCAGAAAAACCGGGACCTATCCAAAAAAACCACGCGCATCTGTGAGCGTCGACGCCCGGACGGTGTGTTCGGACGCATCCAAACCGTCTGAACCGGGCTGGTTTTGCAGAAGGGAACCCCCCCCCTGCTCCTCCGTGGTGGTGTGTTCCTCCGTTCCTCCACATCCTGGTGAGGTGAGCTGCGCACAGACAGCACCAGACGGACCAGCGTGGGTTAGTGCGGATACGCGGCAGAGCGCACGGCTTTGGCTCCACTGAGGACTGTACAGCGCAAACTCCAACACAAATGGATATTTACCTGGCTTTCTTATCTCTTTTCTTTTTAACCAAACCAGGTGAGTTGACCACGATAAACACTTCAATCAACATGACATTGTTTTTGAGTGGCGCGAGCTTTTTTTTTATTTTATTTTTTTTTATTTTTAATTTTTAATTTTTTAACGCTTCTTAGTTCGCACCTTGCGCGCACCCATGTCAGGTTTTAGGAAGAATTTCGACTTTTTTTTTCATTCATCTGTAGCATATTTGGGGTCATTTTAACAGAAAAATAAAATGCGGTTATTGTAAAACAGCTGACACTAATTACCTTCAGGTCCTCGCGCGCGGTGTCTGATTAGCTCGCGGAGAACACAGGTGTTGTCCGCGAGCAGACAACGCGCAGTTCAATGGGCAGCATTACATTATCATTGAAATTAAAATTGTCACTTTTTTTTTTTCCCACAATTTCAAGCAGAGGAATGCACATAAACCTTGACTATTTGCAGGATGAGATTTAGATTCAGTTAAAAAAAAAACAAAAAAAAAACCTTGTCAGCTTTAATCCTCTGAGCCTCATCTGCTTCACATCCTCTAACCTTAATTTCTCTTCATCAGCTTTGGCTTTCGGATCAGATCAAGACTACCAGATTGATATCATCAATGAACTTGACCTGGCAAATGCCACCTATGGAATTACCCAAGTGGCGGGGCTTCACAACAGCAGCAAAGCCTTCCTGTTCAGAGGTAACGGCACCGCACGCGCATCGCCGCTCCTCATTAGTCGCGCTTACTCAAGTTCATAAATGTCTTTGTTTCGTTTCATGGCTGCACTGACATACACACACATACTGGTGCGTTCAGCTGGTGTGTGAGCAAAGCGCCACACCTTTTGGTGACACGGTATTAACGGGGCTGGGAAGATGGTGCGCACCGGGAGCCTGTACCCGTAATTACTCCACATTTCATTTGTCCCCAGTAGCAGATGCTCACACTCCTCTGGATACACTTGAGCAGCTCTGACTGTCTGTAGTTCCACTCCTGATGCTGTTTCCACTCCCGTTCACTGCTGCGTAATGTTTAACAGTCGGTGGTTTGTAGACATCAGGTGTGTTGTTGCGTCAGGGAGGATGGAGCTGAAGGACGCACTGCCTGTGGCCCGGAGTAGGAAATAAGAACAAATCTAACAACTGGAAGGTCAAAGAGCCATGTCACTTAAAAAAAAAAAAAAAAAAAAGTGAAGTGTTTTTTTTGTTTTGTTTTTTTTTTTTGTTTTTTTTATAACCCTTTCATGCATGAATTATGAGAACCTTAGTTGTTGTTTTTTTTTTTTTTTAGTGTTTTAACCCTTTCATGCATAGTGGTCACTACAGTGGGCAGCTGTTCTCTTGTATATTCATAGGTTATGTTGTTTTAGTTCCATATCAGACAACACAGCGGACACTTACGCTTCATCCCATACACTGACATTCATACTGTTACTGTAATTTTGCTGTTCTTGATAAACCTGATCTGCAGTAACATGCTTTAAATCAGTTGCTAATTGTTATTAGACTATAATTAACAGTTTTCGTAATCAAATTTTATTTTTTTTTGCATATTCATGAAGTTAATAATAACTAGTATTAGAGTATGTTAAAATGTGAGGAAACACCAGATTATTTGCTTGAAAAATGTTTTTGTTTCATAGTTTTTCTTCTTCCAACTCCTTTTCGAGTGTAGATGAATGATTTTGGAATTATGAATTTGCATGTATTCTGTAAATGCTCGAAATACACAAAAATATTGAATGAATGAATGAACAGTTTTCACACAGTATGTGACGTTCTGATGATGGGTTTTAAATACATGTTTTTCTTTGCCTCAAAAATTAAATGCATGGTGTCCAGTTGAGTGGACGGGTTTGTAACTCCATGAAAAACAGGTTCATAAAAAAAAAAAAAAAAAAAAATCAATTGCATTGCTTTTTTATGCCTAAAGAGGAATAAAAACACTTGTGAAAAAAATCTTGACTAAGGTTTTTATAATTCATGCATGAAAGGGTTAATTTCTCCTTAGGCATGAAAAAAACAATACAATTGAGTTTTTTTTTTTTTTTTTCATGGATTTACAAAAAATGTCTTTGCTACACCATGCATTATGTTCTTGAAGCAAAGACACAAGTATTTAAAACCCAGTATCAGAAAATGATACGAAAACAATGAAATAAAAACATGTTTAATGCTGCTAATCTGATGTTTTCTTACATTTTAACATATTCTAATACTAGTTATTACTCACTTCATGGAGATGCTATGCAAAAAAAAAACAAACCAAAAAACTGTTTAACCCTTTCATGCATAATGGTTACTCCAGTGGACAGTTATTCTACACCTGTTCTCTTGTATACTTTATTTTATGTATATTTTATATGTATATTATATTTTTATATTTTGTTGTTGTAGTTTCATATCAACCAACACTGTGGATGCTTATGCATAATCCCTAACACTGACATTCATACCATTACTGTAACTTGGCTGTTCTTGACAAACTTGATCTGCACTAACACGTTTGAGTGTAAATCAATTAATTGTTAGACTGTAATTAACAGTTGTTGTTTTTTTTAAACAGTTTTTTTTTTTTGCATATTATCTCCATGAAGTGAGTAATAACTAGTATTAGAATATGTTAAAATGTGAGACAACATCAGATTAGCAGCATTAAACATGTCTTTATTTCATTGTTTTCATATCATTTTCTTATATTGGGTTTTAAATACTTGTTTCTTTGCTTGAAGAATATAATGCATGGTGTAGCATGGACATTTTTGTAAATCCTTGAAAAAAAAACACAACTCAATTGTTTTTTTTCATGCCTAAGGAGGAATAAAAACACTCAAAAAAACAACAACAAACAAACCCAAAAAAGTCAACTAAGGTTCTCATAATTCATGCATGAAAGGGTTTTAAAAAAACAAAAAAACAAACTGTTACAGTCTAACAATTAACTGATTTACACTCAAACATGTTAGTGCACATCAGGTTTATCAAGAACAGCAAAGTTACAGTAATGGTAATTGCAGTGTTAGGGATGATGCATAAGTGTCCACAGTGTTGGCTGATATGAAACTAAAACAACAAAATATAAAAATATAATATACATATAAAATATACATTAAAAAAAAGTATACAGGAGAACAGCTGTAGAATAACTGTCCACTGAAGTAACCATTATGCATGAAAGGGTTAATATACTTTATTTTTTTTAACAGATTTTTCATTTTTTAACAGACAGACAGTGAAATAAAAAAGTAAAGACATACGAAACAAGACACGTCAGCAAGCACAGACAGGGCAGTATCAAAACTTAAAATATAATAACAATAAAGAAGTGGGTCAATGAGTCACAATGTTATCCCAGCATGATAAGAGGGTTGAGTTAGTTCGGGTATTGTCCTGTTTCAGTCCAAGTCAGATCATTCAGATACATTCTCATGTTGCATCAGATCATGTCCCGTACACCTACTGACATAATTACATCCATCATTTTCATAAACATTTGTGCACATTTTCCTGGAGTGCATATGTACACATGCTGATAGTAAAACACACAGAAGTTGAGATATATGTGTATTTCTCATGAGAAAAACAAGGTGCTGTCCCATTGGGGCGTCACATCTTCTGGGATAGATGTCCATTTTAGCCAATAATTAGTACATTGGTCCAAATCATGGTTGAAGGAGAAAGTTAGTTTTTCCATATTGTACATTTCTTTAATAATTCCAATTCATTCCTTCTTTGTTGGGGGTTCATTTTCTTGTTATGGCTTTTATTTTTCCAGGCTGCCGTCATTATATTAATCAGGTATTTGTCTCTAGAATTGACTGTGGGTGGTAGATTTCCAAGATAAACTGTGCAGAAATCATGTTTAATCTCAAACCCCATTATTTAAGTGAAGAGCTTTTGTGTTGTTGTTGTGGCTGAAATTATGGAAGGGTACACAGGAAATTTGCCAGAGTAAAATTTACTCAAATTGAAGAAAGTTTTACTCAGATAACATTTGGTCCCTCTCTAAAAACAGTAAAAGTTACTCTTTGGGTAGAGCTCTCCAAACTCAATATAAAGCTAAATTTACTCAATATAGACATAAATTTATTCTTTTTGTGGAAAATACTTTTGACTTTGGAAAAAATGCTCAGTAATTTTTCCTGTGTATGAATGTGGCGTTAAAACAACGTCCAGATATATTGAAGTGAGGATGATTTAGCAGTGTTGGCATATTGGTGGGTTTTCTGCTCTTTATTGTTTGGGTGTGAGGGGAAAACAGGAAAAATGATAAAAGTAATAAGAATAATATTGCTGTTATTTTAATTTGTTGTTTTTTCTCTTCCTCTGGTGAAATGGTCAGTGTTTCAGTGAAGCTGGGATTATTCTTCTTATTATTTTTTTGTTTGTGATTATTTAACCTTTTTTAACCAGGAAATCCCTTGAGATTAAAAGACAAGCACACCATTACAAATATAAATAAATAGTTTTTTCTTTTGTTCAGACAAGGAATAGTTTTTAGTTTTTAGATGTTACCTGCTTGACAGTTTCGACTGTGACTCCAGTCTTCCTCAGAAGCGTCATCCGACGTGTTGCTGACGTGTCGAAACTGTCAAGCAGGTAACATCTAAAAACTAAAAACGATTCCTTGTCTGAACAAAAGAAAAAACTATATTTACATAAACAGAAGACAAAATGAACGTCTTTAGCCACACCATTACAAAGTTACAAATTTTTTTTTTTTTTTTTTTAATAAAACACGTTAAAAACAAAGAACAGACACATACAACAAAATCCATGTTAGGAAAAGCAGTTGCCCTCTTCAGTATCATAGGTTTTTAACTCTGTACTTGCAGCTTACAGTAACGTCAGCAGGTTGAAATGTTGTAATGCATGATGTAGGGAAAAGGATGTGAGATAACATAAGTGTTTACATCTCCCCACTCCTGTTCAGATGTGTATTATTTTAAGGAGCCTTGACTCAGTACATCATGCTTCCTTACGTTTTATTTCTAATGCAAAATCTCTTACTCACCACTGCATTCTCTGGACATCATTAACCATCTGTAGACAAAAACACTGGTTTATGTTCATCTATAAAGCTCTGCCGAGACAAAATTTTTCCAAATAAAAACAGGAAATGCACAGTTATTTTACAACTATGCCAATATGTTACTTTTTTTTTTTTTTTTTTAAACGACGTACAAATTTTAGTAACTAAGATGAGCATTCGAAAAATATCAGTGACTGCAATGAGTCGTTTACATTGCACATGTCAGAACATTAAAGGGGTCATATTTATCTAAACCCACTTTTATTAGTCTTTGGTTCATTTATTTGTGTATTTGGACCCTAATAGTTGAAAAAGTTTGAATTTGAACCCTCCAGGTGCTGCAAAAAATGAATCTTTATATTAATTCCGGCAAAAATCAAGTGAATTTCTACAACCTGTTTCAATTCCTGCTTAATTTGTTATGTTTTATAACTAGTGTGTCGCGACAAAAACACTGGTTTATGTTCATCTATAAAGCTCTGCTGGGTAAACTCCCAAAACACCTCAGTACTCTTCTTTCTGTTAGCTCTACTAGTTTCCATCTATCTTCCTCCAAGTGGTTGCTTTTTGACTGTTCCCCAAGCTCTGACAGACTTTGGAAAAACATTTTCCTATCATGCACCATGGTCGGAGGATAATCTTCCAAAAACTGTAAAACTACAAACATTCATTTCTATTAATGATTTTAAAAGTATTATGGAGAATGAAGTGAAGGAGGAACGTCCCTGTTTTTCTTGATGCCGTTATGGTTGAATAGTTGTTATTGTGTTTTATTGTTTGTTGTGTACACTGTAAGCCATGGACTTTGTATTTACTAAAAGGCTTTAATTACAAATGTACTTAAATGATTTAAGTTTTATTACATTACTATAAAATGTCAAGCATACTCTACTAATTTGTAGACATAGTCGAAAGTATGAAAACGTTTAAGTTGAATGGATTTAAATCTCTAATTTTAGTCATGACCACGCCTTTTTATCTCTGCATTGCATTGTGGGTATTGGGCATGTTGTTGAAAATGTGTTATTTTTCTGTGCAGGGGTTCAGTGGGGTTGTGGTGTTGGTGTTAATTTGGACTTAATGTGTTTATGGTAATGTTTATTGGCCTTTTTATGTTTGTTTTTGTATTTTTGTAGAGCTGCACCATGAGTCAGAGCCATAGGTTGAACAAAAGCTTTCCTGTTCATCTAAGATTGTTCTTGAGTAATATAAATAGTCAAATTTTGCCAAATTAAAAGCACTTTCTGTGCTGGTAAATTGCATTGAGCTAACTTCCTGCCCAACTTTCATCCACACTACAATAGACAAAGTTGTATAATTATGAGGAGCGATTTATATTGCAAAGAATTTTAGTAGAAATCAACTTGAAATTGAGTCCAATTAACTGATATTACGTCTGATAATTATACAAAGCAATTGACATTGCAGCAAATTTTAAGTTAAATTAACTTGGCATTTAGTGTGTTGTACTTAAAATAGCAATTCTATTCAAATCAAGCATTTAAGTTTAATAAACTTCAGTTATCATTACTTAAATGTTTTAAGGCAACTGGTTACCTCATATTTTTTTAAGTAAACTCAACTTATCCAGTCTTACAGTGTATCATGAGATTCCTAATCTCAATGGGACTTCCTGGTTAAATAATGGTTAAATAAATAAATACCACACTACGGTTGTATTATGGACAACTTTTATATAATTTCCTGCTTTTGTTGTGGTTGTTTTCTGTTGATAATTTGCTTTGTTGGTGGTTTTTATGCGTTGGAAATAAAACATTCATTCATTCAAGGGCCAAACCCCAAAGGGAAGCGGTGGAGGTACATGTAGATATGACAGTCCAGGTAATGAAAAGGTCAGTGTGCGCGCATCTGCTCGTACAGTTTACCCGCCTGAGGATGTGGATGTGTTACTGATGTGCACAGCCTCCTCCTACCCAGCCATAAACTTCAAACTGAAGTGAAGTGAAGGAGGAACAAGTGGGATTGAGAGACTTAGATCTGGCTCATTTAGATTTCTTGTTTTTTTTTTTTTTTTTTGGCTTCTAATGTTCCTCACTTGGCCGTGCGTTTGAAGATATTTTAATTTCTGAACATTTGGTTTTTTAATGTCTTTTTAATGGCTCAGCATGCGTTTGGGTCGCGCACAGAATAATTCAGCTGAGGTCACCCTGCCTCGGATCCATAGGAGAGTTTCATCCTCCCATGACGGTGTTAATCCTGCTTTGAGGCTGTTCTTCTACAAACACGTACATTTTTCAGCTCGATATTTAACATTAATGCCTGAAAGCATCAAGGTAACGCATGGATCTGTAGTATCTGTAAGTGTTAAACTCTGTATTAGTTGTGGAATAGTCATATATTCTGTCCAGTTAATCAACATCCTTTATTTTTTTTTTTCAGTTTTTCATGCATGAATTATAAAAACGCTGCGTATTTTTGAAGGCTGTTTGTACTATTCTGATTGCGAGTGACCGATTTTAGTCCATTTTCGCTAAATCCTGTTTGAAATGACCCATTAGATATTGAACAAAAGCTGCTGAAACGCTGTGATCTGTGAGTAGGTGGACTATTCAAGTAATGTGTTGCCATATTCAGACTCAGGATAACTCGGTGCTTGCACTAAGCCAAAATCAGCTGCACACGGGGGGTGGGGGTGTGGGGTTATATGAGGAAGGTGGGGGTGCTTTGTGTGTGGTTTTATTTTCTAGAGTGGTGTCACTGGCGGAGTCTGAATGAAAGCAGGGCAGCTTGGCGAACTCTGTCGATGCAAAGCTGTCCAAGATGCAGGGCTGGAGGCCAGACGGTATACAAAACCTCTTTTTTTTAATACTTTACACCAGTGGTTCTCAATCTTTTTCTGTCTGGACGAAAAATCTCCAGGCCCCCCTCAACTTTGACAACATTGTAACAGTGGTGCAATTATAACTTTTATTGGAAGAAACATCAATATCCTAACAATACTTTTTGCTTTTCCTTGAATAATTTCTTGTGCAATTTAAGAATAACTTAGATTTTTGCTTGAGCAATGCAAATAAACTCAACCAGACTGCCCCCTGAGACAATATTTTTCCCAAATAAAAATAGGAAATGCGCAAATATCTCACAACTAAGACAATATAGTTACTTTTTTTAGAACAATGAACAAATTTTGGTAACAAAGATGAACATTTGAACAATATCAGTGACTGCAAATAAGCCGTTTACATTGCACATCTCAGACATCTTGGCTAAACCCATTTCTATTAGTCTTTAGTTCATTTATTTGTGTATTTGGACCCTAATAGTTCATAAACTTTGAATTTGAACCCTCCAGGTGGTGCAAAAATGAATCATTATATTATGTCCGGCAAAAATTGAGTGGATTTCTACAACCCGTTTTAATTCCTGCTTAATTTGTTACGTTTTTTTAACTAGTTACGTCACAACATGTGCACATGTAAGGTCAAGACGTCCACGAACAATATGTCCAAACTTCAAGCCAGTTACCTAAAATGCTCAGTTGTTGGTTGTATTAACGAACACAAGTGACTGAATGAGACAGAACAGCACAGTCAACAACCTGGAGGGGGCGGGGCCTGAAGTGGCTCATTTGGATTTAAAGGGCCAGCGCTCAAAACAATCTTTCTGGTGTCATTATGCAGAAATAGGGTTGAAGATGGACCTGTGGAGTTGAATTAATGAAGAATTCAGACCCAAGCAGAGCATTTACAGTTTATATAGACCACAGGGAAATGTTTGAAAATGCATATTTCTGTTTAAAAAAAAAAGCAAATTATCACTCCTTTAAAGTGTAAACTTTACAAACTGTGCAAAAACAGAAACATGTCACATTTTTCTTTTCCAGTCCTTGTCCATTCTCCAAACCTAAACTCTTTGTCTAGTCTAGTGACAGATCACCACGGCAGTAGATTTGTTTGTTGTATATCCCTAAAGAGAGTCCTGGGTGCTCCAACACTAAAACATTAGTTTCACCTTCTACATGTTTTAACCGGAAGAAGAAAAATGAAACACCCAGGAGTGATCCCATGCCCCCCCCCCCCCCCCAGCAAGCCTTCGCTTCTCCCTTAGGGGGCCTGTGCCACAGTTTGAGAACTATTACTACTTTTGGACAAACTACGCTTTCTGTCACTGGGACTAAATGTTGGAACAGTTTACCTCAACATAAGAGACACAATCATATGCCTCCTTCAAATCACAACTTAAACAGTGGATGAAGGAAAACCAAGCCTGTGACCATCAGTAGATTGTCCTCACTGTGTTGTTTTGTGTGTTTTATGATGTGTTGACTTTTGTCAGTTGTCTGTCTTGTCACCTGCCTAGGGGACTACAGATGGGAATTGGTGCTGTTGTTACAGTCTGGCATATTTACAGCTGCAGTTGTAGATGTTCATTAACCCTGAGGGGTCCACGGTCACAGGCTCGGGACTGAATCACATGACATTTTCAACATGTCGTAGCCTCAGCATTTGGTCACGTAGACCACTGGGGATAATTGCATTCGAAAGTGCGGACTTGAAACACTCTCCAACTTTTTATTTGATGTTGATAGAGCAAATATAACTGGAGATATGATGTTTTGAAACCGGAGCAAACGAGCTATATAGTGTTACTATAGCGATTATAAAGCAAGCGTTATATTTCTGACCATATCTTTGTTTTTTTTTGTCCTTTTTCAAAACGGAAAAAACTGGCCAAATCTGTGGATTCTAATCCACAGACTGCATTAGCATAGCAGATAAGAGTGAAGACAACCCCCACCTGAACCAGATGCGGAAACCGTGAGGACTGGGGGGGGGGGGGGGGGGGGGGGTACTGGAGAAAACACCTATGTAAAGATATGCTTTTATGTCAAATGTTTTAGTATAGTGTTAATTTATTACAATTTTGATTTTATATACCTAATATTTGGAACCAATATTCACTTTTAAAGTCTTTCCAAAGGTTTGTTAAGCCTCTTTGTGTTATTTATGCAATAAATTATACATATTTTTCAAATCTGATTTTATATTTTTTTTGTGTGTTTTTTGGCCTGTTATGTTGATATAGTAGGTTAAAGTGAAAAAAAATTGTTGAATAAGTTGTACTGGAAAAAAAAGATACCAAACATGGGTATAATAAACATTTCTTTATATAGTATATAAAGACAAAATCAAAAGTACTCAAAAACAGCCAAAATAGATTCAGACCCCTTAGGGTTAATATGCACTGTCCTAAATAAATAAATAAATAAATAAACACTGCTTTACACAAACTTGCAGCTTCAGTTTCCCTTCGGTGTCCGTGCAGAATTGTCCACTGTGGAGGTGATGCATCCAGATACTGTGGGAACTGGACCTCCACGTGTTGGAGAGGATGTTTCTGTATTTCTGTTATGACCTATTTAACATTTTGGCCAACCTCACACTCCTCTCCTGGGCTCATAGGCATTGCAGCTGCTTTTAAAATATGAAGTCGGTGCCTCTAATGGGTTGGTGCTACAAACAGTCCATGATTAACCATGTAGTAGAAGCTGTGCAGCAGTCGCAGTGGCTGATTGGGTCAGTGATTATTCAAGATGATTTATGTGTGCTGTAGGCAATCATGTTGTGCACTGCGCTCAATATCATATTTCATCAGTTTCTGTGCATAAATTGTGGGCGAGCATATTGTAATGTTGGTGAAATGGCTGGGGGAAGAAAGGGCAGTGTGTCGTGCCAATTAGTGTTGATGGCGCTGAGAGGAAGAACGTTGGCAGGGGTTTTTGGCTGGACACCGAAGCCCAGGCTTTCCATTCTCCAGCCTCCACTTCAACGTCAATTCATAAACAACAGATGGTTCCGTTAGAAAAAAGACTTTAGGGTCTCTGCCTTTCATGTAAAGAAATCCTCATCCAACCCTCTCGGAATATTTGAGGTGAAGAAAAATGCCGAAACACCCCCCATTGAGAGGTGATTATACCGACAAAGCTCAGCTACCAGCCGGAGGTAATCACGTGTTTGTCGCAGTTTGTACTTTCCTGTATCGACACGATTGTTTGGTCTGTGCAAACTGTTGAGTAAAGTTAGTTTGTCCAGACTGGAGCTGACCCACTTTCTCATCCTACATTAGAGCCCAGATTGTCAGCCTCATTACTCAGACCCCCCTCCGCTTCGACCGTTCTGTGGACTTAGAGTTCTTCTCATGTTGATTATCAGTTTGTATTCTGGATTATTCCCTCGTGGCGGCTCCGTTGGTTTTAGTCCAGACTGAAAAATCTCAGGGAACGGAAGCTGGTCCTGCATCAGACCGCCGAGGGACCGTTTTTGTCTACAGTATAAAACATGACCGGACTCGGATCTCAGGATGGTCAGAAGGTGCTCGGCTGTACTGCAGTGGTCGTGAAGGCTTCAGATCTGTACTTCAGCAAAGACGTGTTGTGGAAGGAAAGTTAGTGTATTTTTAGAATGTAAGCCCCATTTTATGTATTTGGCTGAAGCTGTTCAATCTGAGCAGACTCTTATATCTGTCGTGTTTAACGGTTTTCTTCCAGTGTTTTATGACTTTGTAACCTAAGTGATGTTTGTTATATTAGTTGTTTGTCCAGGACAACACATGGAAATTAGCTTCTCTGCTAACTCTGGTGCAGGCATCTTGTTCTTTGTAACTAATGCCAATACACACTATCCTGTAACTAAATAAATAAATACAAATACAAACTTTTTATGGCCGCAGGTGGGAGACATCTGTGGTCTCTTTGACGTTCTTCCACAACTGTACTCTGAAAGTTGAATTTATGTCTGTACTCCTGTCTATGTAGCAGAGGTTCATCGAGTAACAGTCACACAGTTGGAGATCGGGCAGAATTTGAGCTGCATAAAGTGTTTATTCATACACAAAAGAAAGACTGAGTTGAAATCTGCAGAAACAAGTGACGTTTTTGCTCTGGGAGACCACTTAGCTATAAACCACACCCCTTTTCCTTTATCTTATTTTAAACATTATTCTAGTCGTGTCAGAAGCCCCCCTTCTTGGCTTGGTCCCAGATAGGGTAAGTTTTTACTGGAGTCTGGATTGGACAGCATATGCAAGTATTTCCCAGTTTTAGTTTATCATATATAAATATGGAACTTTTTTCCCAGAATATATAAATTATTTCCCAAAATGTCCAAAATTTCGACAGGTGTTCTTTTTTGTTCACGTTTCCTAAACTTTCCATGGACTTGCCACGTTTTGAAATCTTTCCATGGGTGCACGTGTCCTTTTTTGTAGTGGTTCTCCCTGGGGGAAAAAAAGTGAAAATGAAAAATGAAACTTAAGACACTTATGAGACTGGGGTTTCTCTCTCTCTCTAAGGTACAGCTGCAGGAGCCAATGCCGGCATGGATTGCCCAGGCATGGCGGCATACCCGTGGCTTGTCTCTGGCAGTGGTCGCAGGAAGATACCATTCTTACTGCGTTTGAGACGGGAGGGAGACCAAAAATAAATAGGCGGTCAATAGTAAAATGACACATCGACTAAAAAAACTGCCGTTGACTACTTTTCATGGTCGACTAATCGTGGCAGCACTAATTTCAACACTATCACATCTTTTGTTTGGCCTTTTAGATCCGGCTGATCTGATTGTTTTTGAGGCTTAAATGAGAATGATCATTTAAAATGTGCAGATATTTGTACTTCAGACTAGAGCTGCACAATATATCGTTTGAGCATCTACATCACGATGTATGTGTGCGCAATAGTCACATCACAGGTCCTGCAATGTCTCCTCAACGTGTTCTCATCTAATTTCAGGGGTATCTGACACACACTGCACGCAGCGATCCACCAATCACAATCGTTCTTAATCAGTTTGGAGTAAGTCACTGCTAACACCATTGAAAAATGAGCAACGAACAAGAGAAAATCACTGTAAATGAAGACTTGGTGCCAAAAAGAAAAGCAACTTCAGTTATCTAGAATTATTTCAGCTGCAGAAACGATGATAGTGAAACACGTGTTCTGTGTCAACAGTGTCTTGCACCTGTTGCCACAACAAGAGGAATCACAACTAATTAGTTTGACCATTTATGACCAAACAGATATTATATCCTCCCGAGTATTGTTTCATATCGCAATATATATCGCAGGGTTAAAAAAAAAATCGCAATGTCACTTTTTTCCAATATCGTGCAGCCCTACTTGGACTGAATTTACTGAAAAACAGATGAATACATTTCTACCAAGCTTCTTTTTGTCCTGGAAAACATCCTGAGTTTTGTTGGCATTAAAGTTCCAGTGACTATCTGCTTTTAATCTGTGTTCAATCAATGCTTAACATGAACAGGCTGTTGGGGAGTTGATCTGATCATTATAGATTCCTCTGTCCTTCAGCGATTCTTGCTAAAATCATTAATGTTAAACGGTAGCAAGAAACGCAGCCTTGATCCTGATATCCCTGCGATCTATACACAACCCCTCTTATCAACCTTTTAGACCAATTATCCTTAACGTATAACATCTCTGTGGACTGGATTTAGCACCGAAAAGGTTCTTAATTAACATTGAATCGACTGTTTGGTCGATAGCAGTCAAAACTTTTTTCTCCAGCCTCATTTGAAGCCAAAACCCCACAGGATCATGTTATGGCCGTCTAATAAAGGACTACAGGCAAAGCTCAGTGCAGCCCGCCTTTTATTTGCTTTTAAGGCTTTAATTTAAGGCTGCACTTATTTACCCAGATGACAACTCACCAACTACAGCGTGTAAAGTGTGGAAAAACGTATCGGATGTGGAATTCTTTGATGTTTGACAACACTACTGGGAAAAAGTAGGAATGTGCACAATTTTCTCCACACAGCAGTGAATTATAAATATTAAAACAAGTTAGATGTCAAAAAAATCAGCTTTAATTACTATTACAATTAACCTATCTGTAAATGTGCTTTATAAATACATTTACATTTTGCTTTTGCATCCTGTAATTAGTGGATCAGGATACATGTAGAGGCCAAAGGATGTGCATATATGTCCTTCTGAACAGTTTATTTTTATAGTATTTATGTCGAAACATTGCTTTTCTGTGCAGTTCTTTCACATGCAGTTATTATATAAACTATTGTGAATGGAAACGTGCAAATACATGAGTTTTATTCACCCTAAAATAGCTTTTTTAGATGCACTTATGTGTTTCTATCAGGAGGTTTATGTGTCAGTTATGCATTTATATTTTTGGCCAAATTGTGTGTAACTTTACTCTCTTAATACTGCTGCTTCATTTTTCCTTATTGGTTATGACCTAAAAAAAATACAACATAGGTAATTATGCTATGAGGCCAATGATATGTAGAATTTGAACGTGTAAGCTGAATAAAATCAGTCTAGATTTAATGGACTATATTAAATTGCTATTTATATTATTTAGTTTTTGTGATTTTTCTGCATTGTGAGAGTGTGGTACAGTGCCACTGAGTAATTGAATTTCCTTGGGGGTTATAAATTATCTATCTAGTCTGATGGGTTAAAATGTACTAATATCTGTAAAATCATCACTTCCTGTTTTAAATTACCCTAAAACTCTGATTATTCTTATCCTTCCATTTTAGGGCGGCGGTAGAAGATGATTTCCTTCCAAACTCTGCAGGACAATAAGGAATCCTGTTATTATTAGGGATGGGAATTGATAAGAATTTAACGATTCCGATTCCATTATTGGTTTTGCTTATCGAGCCGATTATCTTATCGATTCTCATTGGGTGAGGGGGTAAAAGAGTACAAATGGGTTCGTTAACTGTCTTTTATATTTCCATCTCTGCACAGAAAATGTAACATATACAGTATGCACAAATGCTAATAACAGATGATGCTGGGCCCGGTTTGAGGGGAGGAGGGGGTCACACCATACGACCATACAAAGTGAAAGTGAAACTTAAGATGCTTTTCTGATTCCTCTTTGTCTCCTGCTGTTGTGCACCTCATTTTCCTATTTAATTTTCATTTGAGGGGGCAGGACATTTCTTGCCCCCCCCCCCCCCCAGAACTGGGCCCGGATGACGCCCTGGTGTTTGCTCACAAGTGTCACTAAGCAGCGCATCAAACACGCGACATTCCTGCAAATGCATTGCTCCTGTGTGGACAAATGTTTGAGCATATTTCCCCCTTTGAAGAAATGGAAGCTTTGCAAGTGTTCCAAGTGGCCCTGGTGTCATCTTTTTACGTGAAATATAGTCATACTTTGGAACGTTTCTGCCTTGACACCATGTTAGCTATGTTCTAAACCAGAACAATGCAGCGTACATGTGACGTCATCACGCATGTGCAACGAAGGCGGAATCGTTAAGCAGGCAGGCAAACAGTTCCAAGGATTTGAACTACTATCACTAGTCATTATGGTTCAATATGTTTACAAGTGTCATATGGAGGCTTCACTTCCTGTAGGCAGCGTTGGGGTTTCATACTTTTGGATAGTTAGAGGTTAGCGTTATCTCCTGAGAGAAACATTAGGGTCTGGTAACTCCATTGGTAACAGAGTAGATCATATAAAAGGGCTCCTATCTGCCAGACTGTGGTAGACTCAGCATGATATTTATTACTGATGACCATGAAAAGATGAGAAACTGCATTTTACACCAGTTCTTTACATGTACTGATGGGTTCGTGGATCAATAGGTATTAAATATTTTACATCAGGGGCTGGCCAAGAGAAGGTTAACATCTAGATCAAAAAATAAGTTTAAAATCACCTTTTGAAGACTTATATGTTTTGAAAGTTCATTACTTCTAGTGTGCAGCACAAGTTTTATTTTTTAGAGAAATGTTTTAAAAATACTTAGATGGTGTTATATTCAGCATAAATTTGTGTTTGTATTCTTTGTCCGTCAGTCAGATTCAAAGCATAACTGTGATTCTCTTCTATTGGACCGGTATTATACATTTTAAGGTCCATTTAAAAACCTTTGGCTACTCTTTTTACAGTGAATAAAAATGTCTATTAAACTGAGATAAATACAGGGTGACAAAAAACGGGAACTTTTTAACAATCCAATAAAACCAAGTGATGGAAGAAAAATATTTTATTCATAGTAATTGAAACCTTAAAACATGCCGTTTAAGAAACAATGATGGAATTTTCATTTTTAAAAAATGACTTCCTGTAGATGGCGTCCTCCTGTACGAATGCATTCTTGAAATCTGCTGTTGAGATTCCTCATTGACCGTTGCAACATCTCAGCTGGGATACTGTGAATTTCATCCTGAATTCTCTGTTTTAACTCATCCACAGTTCTTGGTCGAGTCGTGTACACTTTACTCTTGAGATAGCCCCACAAGAAAAAATCACAAACGGACAAATATGGCGATCTAGGGGGCCAGGGAACGTTACCGAATCTTGAGATCACACGGTTACCGAACAATTCTCGCACACCCGTCAATGGTTACTAAAATGGGGGTGTGTTTACTTGCTCAAGGTCACTGTCTCGCAGTGCTGCCACTTGCTCATGTCTGCCAATATGCACTTCAAAAATTCCCGTTTTTTTGGGAACCATTGGCGGCTGTGCGAGAATTGTTTGGTAACCGTGTGATCTCAAGATTCGGTAACGTTCCCTGGCCCCCTAGATCACCAGATTTGTCCGTTTGTGATTTTTTCTTGTGGGGCTATCTCAAGAGTAAAGTGTACACGACTCGACCAAGAACTCTGGATGAGTTAAAACAGAGAATTCAGGATGAAATTCACAGTATCCCAGCTGAGATGTTGCAGCGGTCAATGAGGAATCTCAACAGCAGATTTCAAGAATGCATTCGTACAGGAGGACGCCATCTACAGGAAGTCATTTTTAAAAAATGAAAATTCCATCATTGTGTCTTAAATGGCACGGTTTAAGGTTTCAATTACTATGAATAAAATATTTTTCTTCCATCACTCTTGGTTTTATTGGATGGTTAAAAAGTTCCCGTTTTTTTGTGTCACCCTGTATTTTAAAATGTATTAAATTAGTTTATTAAGGTATTTGACTTTGTAGATATTATATATGCAATGTACATACTAATAAATATGTCGAATGAACAATTGAAACTTATAATTCTTCTCCCTTTGTCCGTCTGTTACCCAAACACTTGGCAAAACTCTTGCTATTTTATGCTCTTATATACTGAAAAATACAAACTGTTCACTGTTTTGCAAAATAGACACCCTAGAAGAGCAACAGTACAGATTTTACAGTTGTATGAAAACTGGAACTACACTTTAAGGCAGGTTTTATAAAGTGGTCAAAAATAGATGTTAATTTTCTGGCTTAAAAATAGTAAAAACCCCTCGGTAATGGATGGACAGAAAATTAAGGTAAAACATTTTGTTCAATCACACCTCTAAAAGTGCTCTTATTCCCTGTAAAATGAAAATGTACAATTAAAGGGCAAAAAAAAAAGTAATAAGGCTGTCCATGCGCAGTAGATGGGTCTGATCAGGCTGTAACACATGGACACATTTCATGTTCAGCAGTTTGTCATGTAAGCAGAGTAACTTATATGCACATAGTATACATATTTGAGTAAGTATTTATAAGCAGTTTAACATTATGTATAACAAAATTTGGGGAGATGCAATTTTTAGGTGAAAAATTTCAAATTACTGCTCGGTAACACGTGGACTTGAAATGGACATAAATTTTTTTAAGTTTTATGCAAACATTAAAAACATGCAGTTCTCCACAGAAAATGAAATCATGTAGGACAAAACCTTTTAGACATTATGTTCAACTATGCTGCAAAAAAAATTGTGGAGAAAAATATTGAAAAGTCTGTTTTATTGACATGAGAATGTGGTAAAATGTGGACAGGTTGCCATAGTAACATGTGGACGACTCTTTACCATGGTATGCGTCACCCAAAATGTTGACGTATTTTTTAAAATAACAAGCCAAATATAATCACAACGCTTTATTTAATGCATTTAACACTAACACTGTCATTTACAACTTGTGGGGGTCCATACTGATATAGATAAATTATAAATAGAGTAATTTCTCAGTAACAGTTTATAGTAGTAGTCTTTGTAAATGTGACCAGTGTATGAATTCACAAACTTCATCATTCAGAATTTTAATTTCTCAAAGTAGTAGACAGTCTTTTGCATGTTTTTTTTGTTCTTTTAATGCAGGAACTTCTGCCGTGTGTAAGTGGTATTTTAAAAAGGAGAACAGTTCCATTAAATAGAGATCTTTAGCTAAAAAATGAGCCCACTTGATAAATGACGTGTGCAAATTTACTTTTTCATGTTGATGTTCACTTTGGCTCGATCAGACCCAGATGCTTTTTGTCAGTGTTGAATATCTGGTTCTTTATGGGTTAAAAACCTGTTGATATAAAATGGTTGAACTCCAAACATCCCCTTAACATCAGCCTCTATAGTGTTTGCTTTCCAGCTGGTTTTACCTTGAACTCGACATCATACAACAAATGCTCAGTGTCCTCCATCTCTGTACACATATCCCATAATACTTCTGAACATACGACCACTAACTGGGTATGACACCACTTCAGTGTACTGTTGGAGAAGCTGACAAGTATAGTCTTTTACAGGAGTGTAAGAAAATATCAGTTCTGCAATATATCGCAATATTTCACTTCATGATACTGTATTGTTGTTAAAAAGTACTGTATTGATATTTTTAAGTGTTTATTCAAGTGCAGACGTGGCGGAGATTCATTTTTGCTTTTTGTTTTTCTTTTTTGTTTTTCATGCTCTTTTATTTATGTATTCACTGGGTATTTTGCTCTTTTATTTATGTATTCACTGGGTATTTTGCTCTCTTGTTTGTATACTACAGAAGTAGAATTGTGACATTGCAGGTCATACATATAGTTATTTTGAAATTGATAACCGTTATTTCAAACATCCTAAAAGCACTTTTTACTGTCTGAAAGAAGCAAATGTTATTTATTTTTTTATTGAGAATGCACAAAAATAATGTTCTGACATTGGATGATTCAGGGACTGAACACAATGCATTCTTTTTGCAACAGAATACAAATATTTTAACAGGATCTTAAACTGTAATGTCTTTAAAACATTTATTTATTTATTTATTTGTGTGATTTTTTTTTTTTTTTTTGTGGTAAAGCTGCATGTTTAAACTTTATTTACCCAAATGCTGCACTATACGTTTTTCCAGGAAATGATCTTAAACAAAAATAAACAAAACAAAAACTATCGCCTTCTTAACAGTATCGTGACATATTGCGATATATTCTATCAAGATCCTAATATTGTGATTTGTATTGTATCTCCAAATTCTTGCCAATACACACCCCTAGTCTTTTATCAGAGAAATATAGAAATATCTCATTTGTCTCCCATTCATTGGCACAAAGAACAAAACAGCAGAGTTGAACAGAAGCAGTGACAACAGAAAAGGCAGGAAGGAAAATGTAATATTAAACCTGCTAAAAACATCCTCTGGCTTTATTTTGGGTAATTTTCTTCACTAAAGGATGCCTCCAGTCATTTTAACGTGTAACTTTATAAAGAAAGCATCACACTTTGCTTGATCGTCAACACACATCAGTCTAAAAGGACCCTGACAATAGGTGTTAGAAGAAAATATTGGTGCATTTGATCCTTAAATCTTTCTCTTTTCTTATCATACAGGGTGGGGAAGCAAAATTTACAATATTTTGAGGCAGGGATTGAAAGACAGTGTATGACCAATTAGTTTATTGAAAGTCATGAGAATTTATTTGCCACAAGAAAATGTACATAATAGAAAATGTTTTTATTCTATGTGTCCTCCTTCTTTCTCAATAACTGCCTTCACACACTTCCTGAAACTTGCGCAAGTGTTCCTCAAATATTCGGGTGACGACTTCTCCCATTCTTCTTTAATAGTATCTTCCAGACTTTCTCCTAATAGTTTTGCTCATAGTCATTCTCTTCTTTCCATTATAAACAGTCTTTATGGACACTCCAACTATTTTTGAAATCTCCTTCGGTGTGACGAGTGCATTCAGCAAATCACACACTCTTTGACGTTTGCTTTCCTGATTACTCATATGGGCAAAAGTTTCTGTAAAGGTATGGATAATAGTGTTAGGTATGATTATGACATCAATATATGTTTGGTTTCAAAACAATTGACGTAGTGCCCGCTGAGAAAAAACAACTAAATATTCATTGTAAATTTTGCTTCCCCACCCTGTAGGCTGGTGACATAGTGACTTGACATAGTTTTCATATTACACACAAATGCCCGTCTATTGTATATCTGTTGGAACACATTATAGGTATGAATGCACGTATTTCATTTAAATTCATGTTGACTATATTCAACAAACATGAAGTTAAACTGTTAAATTTTGTGTTAAAACAGTGATGCCACTATTATGAGATTTCAAAGTGGAAGTAAAAACCTGCAGAAAGTCTATATTTAAGGAGAAAGTATATTGAATTTGTTCCCTTAAGGTTTGCTCTGGGGCCAGATCAAACGGTGACACATTTCCTGTTCAATAAGCTCTGTTTAAACTGAATAACTTATCTCCATGTTTAATACATGTATGAATAGGTCTCAGTATTGGTTGTTGTACTGTGTGCGGTGATTACTGTGCAAACCAAAAATAAACTATTCATTCATTCATCAGAGTGGAGTTGTGAGTTTTACGGGGTCAGTTTGTTATTAACCTTTAGTTTTAGACGTACAGTTGCCGGATGGTCACACAGCCACATTTAACAACTTGTAAAAGTCTAAAAACTCTTTCAGTGGGTTTCTGATTGTCTTTTTTTCTCCTCCACAACAGTAAACACACAGAGTTCACGGCTGAGGTCTAAAAACCACCGTTTTTCCTGGAAACATCGCTGTGACCTCCTGTTGCGAAGTGTTTTAGAAAACTGTCTGAGCCTTGTGAAAGCTGAAATGGCTGTTTTGGAAAATTGTTGACTCTGAAATCACGTAATCTGAGGTCATTCACAGTTCAAAAACAAGAATGTGTTAGTGCTTGTCGGAAAAACAGGCAGTTGTTGTGTCAGAACTACACCATCCAAATCGGTGAAGTTCTGCGCCTCTTTTTGCGTTTATTGGATTTCAGAGCAAATTGCGCCGAAAATAGGCTGGAGGTTGACATCGGTGTTTGTCTTGGTTGAAAAGACAGCTGTTTGATGCTTTGTCACCGTGCATGTATGTTGTGTTTGGTCTGAGATGGTGTTGAGGAGGAAAAACTTTACCTGAAGGACTGTAAATGTCATTGGATTTTAACACTTTCAGTGCCATGGGCCGATTAAATCGGCTTTACGAAACAACCTGTAAAGTGCCACGGGCCGATCAGATCGGCTTTGGAGAACACGCCACATTTGTGTACAAACAAACCATCCACCCCCATTTCTTTCTCACATTTCGATGACGTTCTTTCTGTGTCCCCCTTTTGAGACCAAGCAGACGGGAATTTGAGGTCACGCGACCGAATAATATTTTTATATCTTTTTAATGTTTCTTATTCTACGGTGTTTCATCAGAGGGAGCCCTCCATGCCGGGGGGCGGCTGTGGACTCCGGGGGCTGTGGCGCCTTATCTCACTGTTGTCCGCTCCTTTCTGGTGGGTGGGGGTCCCAGTTGGCCCTCTCCCACTAGTTGGGATGTGGGGCTGTGTTGCTGGTGCCTGGTCGCCGGGGTCGGCGGCTGCATCCTGGTGCGGATGGCTCCCTGAGACAGCGCCTCCTAAATTGATGTTTTACTTTTACTTGTACATTTTTGTTCTGGTCTACCCGTGCTCAGTCAGTCTTCTTAAGTATGTGTGAGCTTGTGGGTTTGCATGTATATGTGGGTTTGCATGTGTATGTGTGTGTGTGCGGGTGAGTGGGTGGGTGTGGGTGGGGGGCGGTACTGATTTTTAAACTGATATGTAAAGCACTTTGTGCTACAGTTTTTAATGTATGAAAAGTGCTATATAAATAAAGATTATTATTATTATTATTATTATTATAAATTATGCAAATTACGATCAATAATGAATCGGCTGCGTCCGGTGCATTTTGGATCTAATCAGCAATCGGTCGGATGTTACCGAGCGGTTTCCTGCAGGATTCTTCAAATATTATAAAAACGACGCGAAATACTGAAAAACGGCCAAATTCTGTGGCACTTTTAAGGCTTATTAGCCCCTTAACTGTCTGGCACTTAAAGAGTTAATAAATGTGAGAAAACTATAGACAACAGTGGCCAAAACTTTTGGAACTCAAGACTCAAATGATCGGTTTTATGTCTTCATGGGACCTAAAGGAAGAAAAAATACATCTTGTACTGCTGTATTTTTACTGAATTTTCCATCATTCAAAATAATATTGGAGAAAAAACTACCCTGCATATCATGAATTACTTAAAATAAGCAATCGCAGGGTGCTTATGCAGGTCTTGAAAGTCTTAAAAAGTATGGAATTTTGATTCCAGATTTTAAAGTCTGGAATTTTGTGTGAAAGTCTTAATGAAGTATGGAAAAAAGTCTCCCTCATAGGTGAATTTTAGAGTATGCTCAAAGGCACATAATCCTGTGAAATAAGAAATACTTCAGGAAAACATGAAAATCAGGATGATAGGATGTCACTAACTGTCAGTACTGGAATGATTCTAGTGAAAGTTTTGTGTGATATTGATGAACTTTTGTGATTTTCATAGAAAAGAAAACGTTTCTGTCTGTAAAACATAATTTACTGCGCAAATGAACTTTTCTACTACACTCAACAGGTGCAATCTCAACCAAAAAAGTAGGCACGCAAGTATAAAAGTACATAACGTCAAGGTTTTTTGGGGAAAAAATTGCAGTTTTGAAAATCTGGAAAAAGTATGAAATCATTTTTTGGATAAAGACGAAGCGCACTGTGAAGCGCTGTATTTTTACCTAATTTTCCATCATTCAAAATAATATTGGAGAAAAAAAACTACTCTTGACATCATGAATCACTTGTAATAAGCAGTTGGTTAAGTGACAAAAACATCCCCACTAAAAGGACGCTCATTCTTCAAATGATAAAATGAACACAAAACTAATTATATTTTTTCTGCCAAAACTTTCCCTCTGAAAAGTCTGCAAGTTTGCATTGTCTTTCTTGTCTTTTATGTTTTGGTTCTTTACAATTTCCTGTTATTCATTTTTCAATATTTCATCTTTTACGTCATATTCCACTACCTTTTTATAATCTTTTTTGGTCTTTTAAGATGCTTTTATTTTTTATTTTGTCTGTACAATTGAGGCGTTTCCTCTATATTTATAACTGTTACTCCAAATACAAGTATAAACAGTGGATATACTACTACTGCTACTGTTAGTACCAATAATAGAAACCTCTACCAACTATGCAACTATACAGGATGGGGAAGCAAAATTTACAATGAACATTTAGTTGTTTTTTCTCAGCAGGCACTACGTCAGTTGTTTTGAAACCAAACATATATTGATGTCATAATCATACCTAACACTATTATCCATACCTTTTCAGAAACTTTTGCCCATATGAGAAATCAGAAAAGCAAACGTCAAAGAGTGTGTGATTTGCTGAATGCACTCGTCACACCAAAGGAGATTTCAAAAATAGTTGGAGTGTCCATAAAGACTGTTTATAATGGAAAGAAGAGAATGACTATGAGCAAAATTATTACGAGAAAGTCTGGAAGATACTATTAAAGAAGAATGGGAGAAGTTGTCACCCGAATATTTGAGGAACACTTGCGCAAGTTTCAGGAAGCGTGTGAAGGCAGTTATTGAGAAAGAAGGAGGACACATAGAATAAAAACATTTTCTATTATGTCAATTTTCTTGTGGCAAATAAATTCTCATGACTTTCAATAAACTAATTGGTCATACACTGTCTTTCAATCCCTGCCTCAAAATATTGTAAATTTTGCTTCCCCACCCTGTATAATAAAAATGATCACAACTATATGGTGGTGGCTCTTCCTCGGTTCACATTCATTATGGAATATGAGTGGAAGTTATCTGGGTTTGTTGGTACAGGATGCTGCAACACTGTTTACAAAATAGCATCAGGAGAGAAGTTGTGTTCACGAGGAAGCGCCTGGTGAATTAAAATGATTAAATACCTTCAGAAGTCAACGGCAGATAAAGATGTGTTTGTGTGTTTGTTATTGTGGGGCTTTGGAAGCAATGACGCATAGAGTGAAAAGGTAGAGAATGACAATCCTGCCGCTGAATGATGAAAATACTCACCTTTATTCTAGTACAGGGGTGTAAAACGTATGGTCCGTGCGACAAAACTGGCCCCCAAACAGTCCACCCACATTCGCAGTCAAAGGTGTCAGTATTATTAATGTAGTTCAGTGGCCACGTTCAGACTAATATGATCTGAAATAAGTCCAACCAGTAAAATACTATTGTAATAACCTATAAATACTGACAATTCCAAACGCTAAAAATCTTAACGATATGCCTGGTACTAAACTTTTTATGCCTTTATAGAGTCACTGAAATTTGTAACGCAGATGTAAAAAATATGGCAATGTCTACTGCAGGGGTGCCCATCATGCATGTTTTAGTTGTATCCTTCTTGGAACACACCTGATTCAAATGATAAGCCTATCATCAAGCTCTGCAGAAGCCTGATAATGACCGTCAGGTGTGTTGGAAGAGGGAAACATCTAAAACATGCAGGATAGCAGATCTCGAGGACCAGGACTGGGCACCCCTGGTCTACTGCTTCAGCACTGTGGCATGAAATATGGGTCTGTTACCACAGAGCCAATCAAATGTTGGTATTTGTATTAGAGCCATTCAGAGGTACTGTTTCGTGAACTCATTGACCTCATGTTGCCACAGTACTGTGGTGATATATGGCGTATACTAAAGTGCATTCTTTGGTGCATTTTGCTACCACAGTACTGAGGCAATTGATGGAAGAAACAACAAATTAGTCATAGTGTATATAGTATAGAATAGGAGTTAGTGTTGTAAATGCTCTATATGGTGTTCTTTGTTCTGTGCAGTCAGTGAGATTGAGGCTGGAGAAGGTGGGCGGAGCTATGTTAGATGTGGCAGCGTAATGTGTGACTTCTCAGTTCTGTCAGTTCAGTGTATTGAGCGCTGTGGTCTGAATTCTGCACTCTGAACATTGTCCCAGTGGCTGATTTAAATGAATGTCGGAAAATGTTTGAAAATCTGTAGGAAAAAAATGCTGCTTTTAACAGGAATCCAACCTGAGTCTTCCACATTGCAGGCCGAAGTTGAGCTGAATCTCCACTGTCCTTAGCTCTGACGTATTTGTTATCTGATTGCCTTGGTACTTTCTGGGATGTAAAGTTTCGGGATGTAACAAGTTACCGGTCTATACATGATAATAGACAAACTGATATTCCGTACCACAGTACTGTGGCAATAACCACTTCAAAAAATATATTTTTATGCCTGTATATGTTGCTGATTTTAGTTTTTACTTTGCCTATCTATTTTACTTCGGATTTTATTGTAAAGGACTTTGTGAATTCTTTGTGATAAGTGCTATATAAATAATCTTGATGATTATTGTAAGTTGAAGCATAATCTTGTTGAAATTTCAGGCTCATGTTCATGTTGTAAATGTAAATATTGTCATTTAATTTGACTTTATGGACTAAAACAAAGAAAAAGATGTGGAGTATTAGTTGTTGTTATGCTATTATTTCACTGGTCCAGTCTGTTTAAGGTCAAATTGGGCATGATGTAGCCCCTGAAAATTAGTTTAACCCCCGCCCCCGCCCGGTCTCAGACTTCCCGAACACAAACCTAGTGACTAAACAGTTTTAAAACCCATTTAAGTGCAGAGCTTCGGTTTGGGAAACACCGTTATAACTCTCAGCCCTGTAAACCAATAGTACATAAATAATACATAACAGACTAGAAGCACTCGGAGAGCGCAGACCTCCGCCAAGGCTGATCAGTGGCCCCCCCCGTGGGCCCCCCCACCCCCGATCACCACCAAAATTTAATCATTTCTTCCTTATCCCATTTCCAACAAACCCTGAAAATTTCATCCAAATCTGTCCATAACTTTTTGAGTTATGTTGCACACTAACGGACAGACAAACAAATAAACAAACAGACAAACAAACCCTGGCAAAAACATAACCTCCTTGGCGGAGGTAAAGATAAAGTAAAAGAAGACACTGAAACAAACAAATCCACAGCTGAACATCTGCAAACACAGATACCTGCAGATAAAAGCATCTTGTATCAGTTCTGTCGACAATAATGTGAAATAAAAGATTCCGTGAAGCTTTTCCGGCTGCATCATGACGGGACAGACGCTAAATCCACCGCACAGACATTCTCTAATTACCTGCAGCTTTTCCTGTCTGACGACTCTGATCCGACGCCTCACCAGATGCTGACTCACCGCGCCGGCGTTTTAACCAAGATTTGTTTTTACTGCAGTTTTAATCAATTAATTCAAGCCTAATTAGCTTGTAAAGTCTGCATGTAAACAATTCAGCAACAGGTCACTGATTAGTACCAGAGGCGTTCAGACTCCACTGGCTGCCGGCACACGTCTCTGAGCATCTGGTCATGGAACAGTCACCGAGTCAGTACGTCAAAGGCAAATGTGGCGATGGACGAGGGACAAACAGAGTAAGAATCACTTTAGATAAAACGGCTTTTAGTCACTTAAGTCACCATCACTCTTATCCCACCCAGACACGCCCATTTTAACCACCAAAGTGCATAATCTGTGATGTACTGTGGTAATGGCCTTTTTATTTTATTTTTTTTTCATATTTTCTTTTTGACTTCTGTGTATTTCATGAACTTGAGCCTTAAACAAAAATATCAAATACTTAATAACTGTCAGATTTTTTTTAACCCTTTAAATGTCATGTTTGTAAGATAAACAAACCATATTTTTTGATTCAAAGCAGTTTTTTTTTTTCCTTTTTCAATCTACTACATAAAATTTGGATTACTTTTTTTTTAAAATTTTTAATTATTATTGCAGCCTGGCATATATCAGAAATTGTACATGTACATTCATTTTTTGTGCTGGGTCAAACATTAAATGCTTGGATGTGTCAATGCGCATGTTTTACTCACCTCGGAGAAGGGTACTAGTTTAGTCATTTTCCATTGTTTATAATTTGCTGATTTTAGTGGCTGAATCAGAATATTAATAATCATGCAAAAATGAACAACTTTAGAATTCTAACCTAATACTGATTATGAAAAATATGATGACCTTTAATAACATGAAGTGCAAAGTGTGCGTAATATGCTCACCAGGATACCGGCTGTGTAGTATCGATATTCCAAATTCTGACCAGCAGGGGTCAGTCTGGTACCAGAACACACTTACAGGAGTCATATTTTGCTAAACCCACTTTTATTAGTCTTTATTCATTTTGAACATGCAAAGAAACAAAATAAAATAAAATGAAGCAAATTAAAACAAAAACAAAATAACAAATGAACAGAATCTATCTTAAAATACGTGCAAGTCTGAATTTTGCTTGGTTGAAAAGGAGTAGGAAGAAGTATAAACAAGTCTTTTGTACATTTATTTTTGTATTTGAGGACTCTAATAGTTCAAAAAGATAGATTTTTTTTTTTTTAGTTTTATAACTAGTTACGTCATGACATTTGCACATATAAGGTCACGACTTCTGACGAACATTTCTCCGAGTACGACATAACTGTTTATCAGCAGCAGTGATTGTAGTAAAAACTGAAAATATGTCCAAACTTTGAGCCGATTACCTAAAATGTTCAGTTGTTGGTTGTATTAACAAACGCAAGTGGCTGACAGAGCAGCACAGTCAACAACCTGGGGGGGCATGAAGAGGCTCATTTGCATTTAAAGGGCCAGCGCTCAAAACGTCCTTTCTGGTGTCATTAGTCAGAAATAGGGGGGTCATTCCATGGCAATTCAACCAGTGGTTGAATCTTTCTGAAATCTGGTTGATTTGGGATGGAATGACCCAGGATTAAAGATGGACCTGTGGAGTTGAATTAATGAAGAATTCAGGCCCAAGCAGAGCATTTACAGTTTATGTACAGGGTGGGGAAGCAAAATTTACAATGAACATTTAGTTGTTTTTTCTCAGCAGGTACTACGTCAATTGTTTTGAAACCAAACATATATTGATGTCATAATCATACCTAACACTATTATCCATACCTTTTCAGAAACTTTTGCCCATATGAGTAATCAGGAAAGCAAACGTCAAAGAGTGTGTGATTTGCTGAATGCACTCGTCACACCAAAGGAGATTTCAAAAATAGTTTGAGTGTCCATAAAGACTGTTTATAATGGAAAGAAGAGAATGACTATGAGCAAAACTATTACGAGAAAGTCTGGAAGATACTATTAAAGAAGAATGGGAGAAGTTGTCACCCGAATATTTGAGGAACACTTGCGCAAGTTTCAGGAAGCGTGTGAAGGCAGTTATTGAGAAAGAAGGAGGACACATAGAATAAAAACATTTTCTATTATGTCAATTTTCTTGTGGCAAATAAATTCTCATGACTTTCAATAAACTAATTGGTCATACACTGTCTTTCAATCCCTGCCTCAAAATATTGTAAATTTTGCTTCCCCACCCTGTAGACCACATGGAAATGTTTGAAAATGAAGAATTCCATTTAAAAAAGCAAAATATCACTCCTTTAAAACTACCAAAACCATCAGTGGATCAACACTGTATCCACAAACTCAAAATAACACTGTCTTATAATCATCACGTGCTACATCAGCTGATAGTTTACATTAGTGGTTCTCGACCTTTTTAGAACAAACGCCCCTTCCTCATCATGAGCATCCCGAAAAATATTTGTAGGGGAGTTGACATATAGTTCTGTAAGTAACGTGAAGGACATTTTTTCGGATGACGTGGGGAGTTATATAGCTCTGTACTTCACGCCCTCTTGCCGCCCACCTGAAAAAAAATTGCACTTGGGGGATGTGGGGGGTATGGTATGGCTCCATAAGTATTTGTGCCTCAGAGCCTCTCTATTGGCTTTCTCGTTCAAAACACCCCCCGGCGTTGAAGAGCACAAGTTTATATTATAGCTCTGTTAGCTTAGCTCTGTTCTTAGACAGAAAGCAGCCACAGAAAAACCATAAATCACCTCTGTTTTCTGTTTGGTTTGTGCCGTCAGTCGTTGAACTAAAGATCTGTTTGAATCCAACAAACCAGCTCAGAACTGTCACAATTTAGTCTGAACTGAACCTTTACTTTTCCATCCATCTGTAGGTTTAACACTGGTTTTATTAGTGATTATTAGGTTTATGTGAGTGATCGGGTTCATATTTAAATCCTTGTCTGATGCTGTTTTTTCTGTTAGAACTTCTTGATTTTTAAGCTTCTGTTTTATTCAAACACTTGACTATTCTTTCTTATCAGCTCCACAGTGAAAAACTTTAAACCTGTCCCCTCTCAGGCTCGTGGCCAACTCTTCTTCTCTGTTTTGTTCTCGGAGGCTTTACGTGACAGTGCATTATTGATCCACTTAACAGAGGCGGACCCCCCATCCCACCCCCCCCTTTTTTTGTCATTTTTCATTAAGGGAAAATGATTTCAGAAAGCACACACCATCAGCATCAGCTATGAAAAGACCTCGAATGAACATGTATGAAAGTATAAGTGGACACCATGATTATTGTCAACGATAATAGTACAGAAAAACATTCAGTTGCACATTTGAAAGTACTAGTGGAAATATATACTGAACAACAAAAGAAACGCAAGTTTTGGTCGTTAATTTAGGCAAGAGTTCAGCTGTCCTGTTGAGTTGTCAACTGAGATACACATTACATTAAGTGAGTTGTAACCATTGGAGCGTGTGTTTGCAGGCAAATACGACCACGAGTGGTGTTGAACACGTGTACAAAGTATCCGGAGGTGCGGTACGTTTTTAGCGATATGGTAGTGGGAGCAACAAATGGGAGTGGCAATTCCCTTTGTTTATCCGGGGGCTATAAAAAGAAATGGTAAGATTCAAAAGTTACTGCATTACCACGATGCCTCGCCTTAACGATAATCTGAGAAAACGCGCCATTGGTATGCTTGATGCTGGTTTAACGGCTCGCAACGTTGCCAGACATCTGCAAGTGCACGAGTCCACCATCAGTAGGCTGAGGACACGATTCCGTGACACAGGGACCACTCGGGACAGACCAAGATCCGGAAGACCACGTGTGACCACCCGTAATCAGGATCGCCATATTCGCTTGGCCCATCTCCGTGACCGTCAACTCAGTGCTACAAGGACAGCAAGAGAGACCCAATGTAAATTTCACAGCTGGATATAAATATCTCATATGAAACCAATATTCATAATAAAACTCCCATATAAACCAATACCGAAACATACTTGCGTTTCTTTTGTTGTTCAGTATATAATAAAGTAGTAACAATAATGACAGTCATAAATGGATTAAAAAAGGCAATATAAAAGTTATATTATAATATACACTGTGTGTGTGTATGGATAGATAATTAGATATGTGTGTAGATAGTTTGGACATTTTTCAGAAACCAAGTGATTAGATCTTCGGTGACCCTTTCTGCCTTTCACAATAAAAGCCTGAGCTCTACTGTGGGTGACTGAACCTTACACCCTTCCAGGTTCTTTGTGTATTTATTTACAGGAAAATAACATGTATAAGTGGCCTGATTGTGGTGGAATATGTGTGAGGAGCCGTGGGCACCAGCACTGTTTGTTCTGCAGAGGCTGGAGGTAAATAATTTGAGTGAACGTGGGTAGCTTCCTGCTCACGTCACGGCTCGACAAGGACGTGTGTGTGGTTTATTTTCAAATCAAATAATCAAGAGCTCATGTGTGTGGGTTTAGAAACTGTTGGAGTGCTGATGAGAACGGGTCAAAACAGGTTCAGGGAAGAAGAGGAGTTAGTTTTATTCAGAGTTTTACTTGAGAATACTTATGAATATGGCAAACTTTGGAATAACACTGGTTTAACAAGGTTTTTGGTTTTGTGAAGAACAGTTAAAGCACATAAGTGGAAAGTATTCTGAAGTTTATTCTGTAGCGTCTCACTCCCACTCCTTTCCCATTTGTACTAAATTAATGAACAACTATTATTCTGATTCATAATCAATTTGAGAGATTCAAAATTTACTTCCAAAATGTCATTTTCTAAATCTCCAATATTTTCTTTTTTTTTTTTTTTTCCGTCGTGATAATAAACAGAGTATCCTTGGGTTATTGAACTTATTTACTCAAGAATTAATGACTCATTCAAGGGGATAAATGACAGAGTACTGGACAATCAAAATAATCAATAGCTATGGTCAGGGCTGGGTGATCTGGACAAAACATAATTTAAGGTGGAATCATGATCCAATATGCAAATCACCATTTTTTTTTCTCCTTGTGAAACGTGGGTAACAAAATTTTCCTTGTTTGGAGGGTGTAGCCTGTAGTCAAACATATGGTCCGTGGGCCAAAACTGACCCGCCAAAGAATCCAATCCGGCACGTGGGATGAATTTGTAAATGCAAAAAAAATCACTTAAAGGGGTCATATTTTGCTAAACCCACTTTTATTAATCTTTGGTTCATTTATTTGTGTATTTGGACCCTAATAGTTCATACAGTTTGAATTTGAACCCTCCAGGTGCTACAAAGCTATCTTTATATTCATTTTGGCAAAAATCTACAACTTGTTTTAATTCCTTCTTAATTTGTTACGTTTTATGACTAGTTACGTCACAACATTTGCACATATAAGGTCCAGACTTCTGACGAACATTTCTCAGAGTACGACATAATTGTTTATCAGCAACAGCGGTTATAGTCCATGCTGAAAATATGTCCAAAGTTCAAGCCGATTACCTAAAATGTTCAGTTGTTGGTTGAACGAGACAGAGCAGCACAGCCAACAACCTGGAGGGGGCGGAGCATGAAGTGGCTCATGTGCATTTAAAGGGCCAGCGCTCAAAACCACCTTTCTGGTGTCATTACTCAGAAATAGGGTTGAAGATGGACCTGTGGAGTTGAATTAATGAAGAATTCAGACCCAAGCAGAGCATTTACAGTTTATGTAGACTACAGGGAAATGTTTTAAAATGCATAATTCTACTTAAAAAAAGGCTAAATATCACTGTTTTAAGATATTAGCAATCATTTTAGTAGGAGCAAAATGTAGCCCAGTTCAATCTCAAATGGGTTAGATCAGCAAAATACTATCATAATAACCTATAAATAATGACAACTCAAAATTTTTCTTTGTTTTAGTGTAAAAAAAAAGTTACATTACTTGAACATGTTTACCTTTACAAACTATCCTTTCACAAAAAATGTAAATAACCTGAACAACCTGAAATATCTTAAGAGAATTAAGTGCAATTTTACCAATATTCTGCCTGTCACTAAATATTTTTGTGTATTTGTAGCTCCACTGTGATCTTGAAGTTGTGATGAATATGTGCAAATGAGAAGCTGAGGCATAAAATTGTTAAATTGCACTAGTACTATATATTGTTACGTTCTGACCACACTACACAGCTGAGTTTATTCACTTCAAACCTCATCACATGATCTGATAATAACCTCCAAGTTCACTTGACATTTTTTGGAAACACAACTATTATTGATGTCGACATTCACCCCTGATATGCAGCTTCTGTCCGTTAACTCCAAGAACTGTCGTCGAGCAGAAAATCAAACTAAAACCTGGCATTAATGTTACTTTCTGTCTCATCTGTGTTGCTCAAAGCCTCCAATTTCTACTCAACAACCTGTTTTCAGATGTTCTACAGACATACCCAAAGCTACTGTACATAAATCGCACTAATTTCTCCACCAGCCACGTTTTAATCCATCAACCGCAGCCTCCAAAGATGGCGTTTGTGACAGAATTAATGGCTAGTTACGTCTGTCTCCTCGTAGATAGAGTTCCTTGACACTTCATCAAAGAACTGTTGCCTTGAGCGTAAATGTTTGGCCTCAGCGTCTTTTTTTTTTTTCCTGTCTGTGTTGTAGCTCTACCCTGGGAAAACCTGAGTGGAGACCAGGTTAATAATTCCACCACATGCTTCCCCTTTCTTCTCAGCATATCAGCAGCGTACATGTTACTCCTGTTTTTAGAAAGTCAGAATATGCCAATCTTTGATGTGCTCCAGTGAAATGTTATCATGTTTGTGTCAGGCGATTGGGCAAGGAGGAGGGTTTGGCTCCACTCGAACGGATCTGAGATGAGACTAAGCTGCATGTACCGGGAGGGAACAAGGGAAAATGGCAAATTAGGGAGCTGGATTTAGCTTGAAATTGCAGATGCTGCGGTGAAATTACACTGTAGGTGGGTTTGAAAAGAAGAAGAGGTGATGACACATTGGGAAATCTTGATAAATACCGATACAGCCGCACAGTGTGATCAAAACAACTATGCTATATTTGCTGCAGGCTGTTTTTTTTTTTTTTTTTTCTTTGCCGTTTTTTACACCGGTTTCGTGCTTCCTGCAGGTTTACAGAGAACTGGCTATAAAGTGAGAGGTTTCAGCGAGGTCTCATTCCCTCCCGCATCCTCGGTTGTTGCTATTTATACCTCTCCCCCTCTCTCTTCTGACTGCAGAGCTGCATATGGCACAGATATTACAGTGAAAGCCCCATGCAGCCGGGCCCGGGAGGCCGTGGGCAGTTCGAGCCAGGCTACGACTCGGCTCTAAAGTCTATGGCGCTCGGTCCCGGCCGCCAAATCCAACGGAGGCTATCAAAACCTTTCATCTTTTATGCATGAGCTTCCTGGCTGTCCTAGTGCTGGAGGAGGCGAGACACTAGTCCCACCTCAACAGGAACCTCGGCGGAATTATTTCATCTGAATTATTCATCGTACACAAGGGCGATATCTTTTTAAAGGGACAGACGCGCCTCTGTGGCCCTCCCGCTGTCAAATTAAAGGCATTGCCGATGAACAATAGCCGTACACTGGCGGCTTCAGTGGAATGTGGGAAACACGGTCTGATCCAGCACATTCACTGCAAAAAAAAAAATCGATACGAGCGGTCCAGAGGATCACAGTCTTCTGGGACAAACATCAATAGTGCGGGTTTACTGTAAATGATCTATGTATTTCTGGCTTTAAAGCCCAGCAGTGAAGCTGCCGTCTGCAGTTTTTGGAAAGTCTCCCTCTGTCACCATCTGTTGAGGCTTTCACCAGGCCTGTGTGGAGGATTTTAATGTGATTACATTCATTTTGATGGTGTAAGTTTCGTTTGAAGGATCACTCCCTATGATTGGACTTTTTTTGAGGTTTTTTTTTTCTCCCCCCTGGCTCTTTATTCTTTTTGACATTGTGTTGGGTTTTTGAAGGAGTCTGTCAAAAGCGTTTGTTTTTGTCCTTCCAGTCGAGCCTGCTCTCATTCTTAAGCTTGGTCCTGAGCCCAGAAAGTCTGTTTTCAAAGCGGCACAAACTTCAGCTGGAGGTGGTTGTATTGTTTATGGTGGAACGCGGAAGTTTCAAGCTTCAACCCTTTATCGGGCAAGTGACTATTTTTGGCCATTTCTGCACACATTACAAGATAATGACAGCAAGAGTTGTAGTGAGTCAACAATCTCGGGTCCAATGTGGTCTCCAGGGTCTGTAAGGTCCACCTCTGCATGACCAGTGAGTGGACCTGCTTTGTTAGGTACCATGAAGTAATGGTACTAATGTAAGGAATGATGTTCAAAGGCAGGAGTGGCCAACCCTGGTCCTGGAGAAGCACTATCCTGCATGTTTTAGATGTTTCCCTCTTCCAGCACACCTGTCGTTGTCAGCCTTCTGCAGAGCTCGATGATAGGCCTATCATTTGAATCAGGTGTGTTAAAGAGGGATACATCTAAAACATGCAGGATAGTGGCTCTGGAGGACCAGGGTTGGACACTCCTGTTCAAAGGGACAACATGGATGTTGACAGGTGTCTGGATCAGCCCTTATGTTGGTCTAATGGTCTGAAGGTGGTGTTCTAAAATACATGTTTCTTTCACCTCACGTGTTCATCTTTTTTTTTTTTTTTTTTTTTTAATGTTTTTATTAATTTTTTGCCACATAACAGCAAAGGAACCAAATACAGTAACTACACTGAAATTCATTTTCTACATGACAAAAAAAAGAAATATTTCAGACAAGTAATAAAGTCTTATGTTCTCCAATAATACACTAAGGTTGAAGTTTAGAATTTCAGAATATTTCCATGAGTGACCTATAAAGGGTTAAAGCTGCGTTTCATGTTGATCACCAATTTTTCATCGAATCTGTAAAATCTAAGTGATAGCCCAAGTATCACAAACCCCTTAGTCTTTCCGTGATTACATACATGAATCACTTCCTTCACTGTGAACAACTTCAAAGTGTACTCCACCACAAACAGTCAATTTGTTTACAAACCAAACCAAAACCGTCACTCTGTTTTGGTTTTTTTTGCAATTCCACCTAGCCGCTCTAGTAAGAAACAATGGAGCTGTTGCAGTGTTTGCTGCTGCTGCGACCATACTGTGGCTGCATGGAATTCCGAAAAAAAAACAAAAAAACAAGTGACGGTTTCATTTTGGTTTGTAAACAAATGGCGTGTTTGTGAGGGAGTACACTTTGAAGTTCTTCACCATGAGGGAAGTGATCACGGAAAGCCTAACAGATTTGTGATACTTAGGCTAGCACTCTGCTTTTACAGATTTGAAAAATTGGTGACGAACATCATACGTATCTTTAAACACTGTGATGTGAGAGGACGTAAAGCATCTGCATCTGACTGTTTTCAGACTGTAGAAAGAATCTACTCCATGATCTTGATTTTCCCTCATCACAGGTGTTTCCAGACAGGTAGTGGGGTTCAATATGTCACTTACAGCTGACATTGACTGCAAAGATTAAGGCTGGATATGACTATATTGCTTTACCATCTCAACAGACTTCATGAAACAGCATCTTTATGAATATTTATCTTTTGATTTGGACTGAGAGGAGAGAGCTGCACCATTTGTATGTCATTAGTTTTTGCCTTGATTTCAGCTTCAGCAACTTTTAGTCAGCAATTAATAACACAGATACTCTTCTAAACGGATATTTTCTTTAATTTTTTCCACAAAAATTGGTCCAGTCAACCTTTCTTTGACAAGACAACACAAAACTGTTCTCCAAACTGGTCCAAACTCTCAAACGAACCATAGTTGTTGTCCAACCTGTGGACACCGTGGATAGTACTGGACGTACCAGACTCGGATGCTTTAATCTGTCATTATGGTGTAGTTCAGCTGTGATCTTGCGTTGCTTTAAGTGTTGATTGTTGAAGTGTATTCTTTACACGATGTGGATTTGTCCGTAACACCGGTCTGTCGGTCCGTCTCCCAAAGGTATCAGTGCTGACCTCCATCTACTGCAGGTCATACACTGATTTATATTCTTGGATTTTATGTTTCAGGTGCGGCCTCAGTAACACAAACACATTCCTGCATTTTCTATGAACACACAGATACACACAAAATACATTTTAGAAAATGTATTCTTTGGAAAGGGTTAGTTTTTGGGACCAAAAATGTTTATATGTGGATGAGAGGAAGAAAAATAACAGTTTTGCAAAATATCTGCATTAGTGTGGATGGGGTATTGAAGGCTAGTGTTTACTACTGGTCACTATCGGCACCAAAACGTTCTGTTGCTGCCTGCTACTCAATCTGTTTATTTCTTGGTGAGAATTGCTGCTTCCCCACTCCTGGAATCAGCTTGACTCACCTCGAATTGACAGTTTTTTTTCACGGTATGAGAACATGGACCACCAGGTACCATCAGATACTATTTCTAATATCACCTCATGAGAGGTAAAGCAATACTAAACATGAAGAAACTCTGTATAATGTTTTCTTTGGAAATCATAGCTTACAGCCCTCCTCTGGTGTTACCTTGAAAATGGTACAATAGTGTACGATGTGAATCTATAACTGAGGGAGTACGATACCTGCAGTGGAAATGAAATCTGTGAAATGAAAGCAGTGTTGAGTGGAGCTGATACCAGGATAATATAAACAAAGTACTGTGGCATGAAATATCTCTTTGTCTATTACCACAGAGCCAATCAGCACCTTTGTTATATCATGTCTAGACTAGTAACGTATGTCTCAAAAAACTACTAGGCAATCATATAGCGTATAGATCAGATTGAGACACACGGGAGCATTTAGCTCTCTTCTGTAATGTATTGGACTGCATTGCGGATGTCACATGTTCAATTTCCATCAGAGTAGGATTCATTATAGTTATGTTTTTATTGGGGTTTCTGTTTGTTTGTTTGTCTGTTGGCAAGATAACTCAAAAAGTTATGGATGGATTTGGATGAAATTTTTAGGAAATGTTGATACATGCTTTTGCTCTTGAACATTCAGTATCTGTATTATGGCTTCATATTTGTGTTGTTTCCAGGTGTTTTTTTAGCCTGTCTAAAACCTGTTGGAAGTCTCTGAAAAGTTCCTTTGAACTAGTGAAAGAGTCCCACATTGCTGCTGTAAAGTGTTATGTAGTGTCGGAAAGCTCAGGATCTCAGCTTTCTGATGCCGTTTGAATTTTGTGGATACTTGTGAAAGATGTGACAGATTTTCAAACGGTGGTAGGTAAATCTGACTTTGATGTAAATCAGCCACTGGGACAATGTTCAGAGTGCAGAATTCCACAGGACCACGGCACTGAACTGACACAGAACTGAAGTCACACGGCACACTGCTGCATCTAATATGTAGCTCTGCCCACCTTCTCCAGCCTCCAAAGCAAAGAGCACCATAAAACAACATATAGAGCATTTAGAATAATTCCTCTTCTGTACTCTAAATACTATAAACTATCAACAATTTGTCGTTTCTTCCATCAATTGTCACAGTACTGTGGTAGAAAAATACACAAGAGTTTGTATTCAGGAAAGCATATCTATAATCTCCCCACAATTGTGCATGCTTCACCTGTTTTAACTGTCTTTTTTTTTTTTTTTTTTTACTGTTTTTATCTGTCTTACTTACTTTCTATTTTTATTCTCTGACTTCCCTTTTAATTGTGTTTATTGTACCCTGCTTGTAGCACTTTGAGGTTTTAAGATAAAAATGCAAAATGCATTACAAATAGAATTTTTTTTATTGTTGTTGTTATTATTGTTATTATTATTATTGTTATTGAAAGTATGTGCAATATATCACAACAGTACTGTGGCAAAAAGAGGATAATGACTTCATGTAACAGTATCCATGATTGGCTCTAGTACAAATGCTAACGTTTGATTTAGGGCTGCATGACACTGGAAAAAACTGACATTGCAATTTTTTTTTTTTTAACCCTGCGATATATATTGCAATTTGAAAAAATACTCAGGAGAATATAATAGCTGTGTGGTGCTAATGTAAATGGTCAAACAAATTAGTTGTGTTTCCTCTCGTTGTGGCAGCAGGAGCCAGACACTGTCGACACAGAACATGTTTCAGTTTCATCCTTCTTGTAGCTGACATAACTCCAGATAACTGATATTACTTTTCTTTTTGGCACCAAATCTCATTTTCAGGGATTTTTCTCTTGTTCGTTGCTCATTTTTTAATGTTGTTACCAGCGACTCACTCCTTGTGCAGGGGCGTGGTCTGCTTCGGCAAACTGATTAAGAACGATTGTGACTGGTGGATGGCTGTGTGCAGTGTGTCAGGTACCCAGGATGAAATTAGATGAGAACACGTTGAGTTCATTTACCTCCTACATCACAGGACCTGCGATGTGACTATTGCGCACACGTACATTGTGATGATGATGATGCTAAAACGATATATTGTGCAGCTCTAGTTTGATTGGTTCTGTGGCAATAGACAAACCAATATTTTGTGCCACAGTACTGTAGCAGTAGACATTGCCTAATATAAAAGCAGTGTAATCAGTAATATTATGCATGTTTGTAAATGAGTATCTGCCTGGTTTGTAGCTCTTCTTGGTGGAACACATCTGCAGATTTTATGTCACCGGTTTCTCACACATCACAAATCACAAATTCTGACATTAAAAGTGTCAGGAGTTCAGTATAATCACTGTAGTAGATGTGGTTGTAAAAGTGTGACTCACGCAGCTTATTCTGGTGTGCATGGTAACACACAGCTACACACACACACAGGGTAAATAGTTACAGCTTTAATAATAATGCAGCATATTGCCGCTCCCTACAGAGTTGACTCCAAAGGAGGAGGCTGGACTCTTTAACGACTCATCTTTTTCTATTTTTACGCGTAAAACAGCAGTGAACTGTGCTGTTTTGTTTATTCGTATTATGCAAAAACTTCATGCTTGTTTTCTCTGAGTAATGGAAGTCAAAGAAGGGAAGGTGTGGAAGCTGGTTGCAGCAGAGTATTGTTTTCTAGTCTCTACCTGCTGGTTTCTTCACCAACTGTAGTCTGACACAGTGTTCGCTCGTTGCTTCAGTCCTTGCTTGTGCGGCTGTAAACTGGCACAGTAACCTCGGTGCAGGGCAATTAAACTCTGTCTGTTTATCGGCGTCTCAAACTGTTGGTGGAAGGTGTGAGGACGAGCGCTCACAACCCCTCTATCTCCATCAGAAGCCTGATATAATTAGCTCTGCTTTTGTCCTGCCTGGAGCCATTGTCTTTGTTTTGATGGTATCACAGTCGCACTGTAATTGCATTCACTTTCACTCCGCTGCCTTTATAACCTATCAGAGATTGGAAATGGAATTTGCTCTGTTACGACTAATTATGGATAATGACATTTGGTCGCACTTGGACAGGGCTTGGAAAAAGGCATTTCATCTGTCTTAACAATAACTAAAATGAAGAGATGCTGTTTTACCATGGATGTGCACTTTATATGTTGGATATAAGCTCTGGCTGTAAATATTTACTCATCAGTTTATGAAATGTGTTGGATTCATCTGCAGGATCACTTGTTTTCTTCATTAAAAACTAAAAAAACACTTGAATTAACGTGGTACATGGGGCTTTAAAATTTCTGAACTAAAAACAAGCACAAAAGTAGAACCTACTCGTAAAATAAAGCATCCTCAAACATGATTAAATGGAGGACTAATAGGATAACAATATAACAGAAATAGCAACTGCAATCTCTCCGACGCTGCCTTTTGCATTTTACGACCTTCAAATTACTGAAACGCACTATCAACAAAATTCAAATGGTATCGGAAAGCTCAGGATCTCAGCTTTCCGACACTATGTAACGCTTTACAGCAGCAATGTGGGACTCTTTCACTAGTTCAAAGGAACTGTTTCAGAGATTTCTGACAGGCTTGAGACAGGCTAAAAAAACACCTGGAAACAACACAAATATGAAGAAATAATACGGATACTGAATGTTCAAGAGCAAAAAGCATGTTTCCCAAATTTAATAATTTGTTCCTTGTGCCAGTATCAGCATTTCCTGAAAATTTCATCAAGACCCCACCCCACAGAACCTTGGAAAAAATCAAGTGTCTCTACATATGTGGAGCACAGGATAAACCCGTGCACTGAATGGACCAGAACACCATTTATGAATTCTCAACTTCAACATGCTTTCTAGTGATGCGCAGATCAAAGAATTTCACGTTATTTGTGGGGTGGGTCAAATAACGCCACAAAAGCAGGTCCCGTGGGGGTAAGAGTTGGCAATGCTCCTTTAAACAAATGTCCTGCCCCCTCAAATGAAAGTTTCTGAAAGTAGGGAAAAGGAAAATGAGGTGCACAACAGCGGGAGACTGAAAGGAATTAGTATAGCCCCTGTTTCAGTTTCACTTTCTGCAGTTGTATGGTGGTGTGTGCGTACTCAGTGTGAGGTGCGTACAGCATGGAACACACCCCCCTCAGCCAGTCACCGGTCATGGCCGATCACGTGAAAATCGGACAACTTCTGAGCATGGCTGATTAATCAGTGCAAGTCTAGACTTTATCCTGTACACAGCCATGACAGCCTATAATATTCTTTAGTTGAAGTAGATGAACATAGTTTTTTAATGCAGTTGAAATTTTTTTTTCAGTATTTTTCTAAAGCATGAAAATGAAATGAACAGTTTGGATACTTAACCTCCCGAGACTCAGGAAATGTCAGCAAAGTACAAGCCTTTTTTTTTTTTTTTTTTTTTTTATTAAATAAGTGCCTATATTAGAAACATCATGATGCAACAGTTTTTTCAGATGCAGTTTTTAAAATTTTTATGGAATGTCCTTTGTGGTGGACAGTTTTTCTTTTTTTTTTGGTATAAAGTTGTGAAACTCTTGGCCACAAATGTGGACAGAAAACCCATAGCTGGGTCTGAGGAGGTTAATGCTTTTAGGCCAATTTCTGCCATAACCTCCTGAGACCCAGGAAACAAAGTTTTAGGTTTTTTGTATTAAGCAGTTGCCTTGATTGGAAACTGTGTCATGCATCATTTTTTTCAGATACATTTTTAAAATTATTTTTATTTATTTTAGTTTTTTTTTATGGAATGTCCTTTGCAATGGACAACATTTTTTAAAGTAAAACTGTGAAACTTTTGTCTCCTACAGAGGGCAAAAATGCATTGCTGGGTCTCAGGCAGAGACGATTTCTCATAGACTGCAAGGGAAGCTCAGCTTCCCCTAAAATTACGAAAATTAAATGGTCAAATATGTACGATTGTGTTGACAATTTATTGACTACAAATGTGTTAGTTCATCTCACGTTCATCTCACAGACGAGTTTGTTCAGAATAAGCTTTATCACAAATCAACAGACTCGATGTTGTTCACTTCTCATACATTGCCATTGCGCTGTTTTCTCATACGATCTCTGCTCAGTGCATTTGCCCGTAGACGTTCAGCGTCCATGCACTTCAATGGGACTGAGTGGAACAGTTTTTTTCTTTGCCTCAAAACTGGACGGTAATTGGATGAATGCCATGATGTTGTCCTGCCACCGGACGCTCGGCGTCTCTGGGGGTGAATGGAGCTGTGGGCAGAGCTTGGCTGGGCTGGATGCCAAGCTTCCACATGCTGATTGGAGGATCAGTCGAAAGGCTGAATCCCGTTTGATTGACAGCTATTTTGAGTTCTACTCCTTCACTAACAGAGTTCAGTTTAATACCGTCGCGCATTCTGCTGTGAAATCGAGAGAGAAACCACTACGAAATTACTTGTTCATGTCTTGCACTGTAGATAAAACACACTCATTGTACTTCCTTGTTTCAATTTAACATAATTTCAGCGTTTTCTTGTTTACTTGGTATGATAAGGTCACTGACCATTTTCTTAAAAAGGAATGGAGGGCTGAAGTTATGTTTAAATAACCTGACATTTTTTTTTTATGTAAGCCGACAATGAGCTTCCCCTGTCTGAAAGACGAGCAGCCGCCACTGGACTCAGGAGGATAAATAAAAGGGGGAAAAACTCTATTATTATTATTATTATTATTATTATTATTATTATTATTATGTTGACTTGTTTCCTCTGGTGGAAATGCGCACCCATGTATTTTCTAACTTAAAGGTACCTGAGGACAATATGCAGGGATGTAGCAGCAAAATTTAGCTCATATCCAGCAGTATGGTCACGGTATCTTATGGATTAACTGTCAACACCAACAAGCTGGTTACCATGACAACCCTGACAGCATCACGCCGGCACATTGCCGGAAATGTAGCGTACCGCAAGATCCAGCGTAGCAGCTCGGAGGCAAGAGGTGTCAGCAACAACCACTTAAACTTAAGCTGAAGTGTGTAACACGGCGCAGCGAACACAGGAACATGTATCACTGTTGCCATGTGAACGCGGCTCCAGGTCAATCAGATCTCCATGTCCGTATGTGTAAATGATCCTTTGTAAGTCTTTAGGGCTGTGAACGTGTCATCACATCTGGTTCTTGTCTTCAGTCGTGGTTGATGCAGTATTTCGCCAACGCATGTGTATATGTGTGTGTGTGTGTGTGTTAGTCTGAGGCTGGCAGGTATGGATTTATGAGGTGTTTGCTAACTTTTACTGCTTGTCAGACTAATTCAACATCATTTCATGCAGCTGAGTGTCCAGGATTTACCCCTATAATCTTTTTGGCTTAAAGGAAAGTGCATTTGGTGGTGGATGCTGTCTAAACCGAGAGGAATAAGACAAAAATAAACGCATCTTATGGTGAATGTCATATATTTGCATGTGTATGTAGTACTTACAGCGCTCCAATCCTGCTGTCACTGCCAAGTCGCCTCATTCCTCTGTTTGGTTATGACCACTTGGCTGGGGCACCAATAAGGGGGGGGTAAACATGACAAATTTGGGGGGCCCATAGAGCAGTGGAGGGGGTTCAGTGGATACAGGTTAGAAGCTGTGAAAATGTCGTGTAAGATCCACTGTATAAGAGGCATAGAAGCCGGGAACTGGATGTTGAAAGTATAGTAACTTTCAGTTTTGTAAAATGCCCCCCCCCCATCCTGCTCTGACAGGTCGACAAGACACTGAATTTTATGAAGAGTCCACAACGTTTACCTTTCATGGGGCCCACAATTGGTAGCGGCGCCCCTGCCACTTGTCATCATTTACCAAAGCCCAGGTACCAATGGAGTGTCATTTATGGGGTGGGGGGGGGCACCCAACTGCCACCTCAGACTAAGGCTAGTACAGACTGCAGCCAAATGTGGCCCAAATCTGATTTTTTTTTTTTTTTTTTCCCTCGTATGTGACCAGTATCCAATCTGTAAAAGAAAGATTGAACAGCACTAATCTGACTCAGGCCACTTTCATATGTGGTCTTAAGTGCGATACGTATCAGATATTTTGCAATGCGACTTCAGTCTGAATGGCCAGGTGGCATTTACCCGATCTTTATGACACTGAAATGCAACAAATGTCACAATTCTGTGTCTCAGGAGAAGGAGCAGTGGGAAAAACGTCTTTACTTTCATAAACACAGTGTGTGCCTGCGTGGTCACGTATTACGTCAGGACCTGTTTCAGCCTCATTATACAACGGAAGGATCTGGACTGTTTGTGGAGTTAAAGCCAGAAAATAATGGATATCTGTGGTTTTTTGGACCATAATAATTCACTAAAAATGCCTGGACAAGACTGGAGACAACTAGATACTCACTTCAGCAATCAAATGGGAAATTCCAGAAAGTGTGGGGCAAGGTAGTTTTGGATATTTCATTGTAATTTAGTTTTATTTAGTTTTGACTTTTTTTTTTTAGACTGTTACCCCCGCGACCCGGCCCCGGATAAAGCGGAGGATAATGGATGGATGGATGGACTTTTTTTTTTCTCTAATTCAGTTAGCTTTAATTAGTTTTTAGAGCAGGTTTGCTAGTTTTTATTAGTTTTTATTTTCTAAATGCTTAGTTTTAGTTTAGTTTTAGTTTTTTTATATCTTTTCTCTTCTTCACCGTCGTATTCACATAAATCCCAGACAGGACTCTGCTACTTTCTCGCAACTTTAGTCTCCATGTTTCCAGGTAGAGTGGGGACAAAAAGACGACTCTAAACGACAAGTGACAGATCGTTAAATATCATACGGTGCCAGCAGCTAAAATTGCTTGAGGGAAATAAATCGATTTTGTATCGATCCCACATTGACAAAGATGAAAACGAAGGGAATTTTATCCATAATTTTTGCACGTTTTAGTCAATTTTGTAAACACACAATACAGTTTCAGTTAGTTATCGTTTTTTACTTTTAATTATAGTTTATATTTATTTCAGTTAACAAAAATGTTTTTACAATTCTAGTTTTCGTCATTTCGTTAGTTTTCGTGAACGATAATAACCTTGGTGTGGGGTCCCTTCCTAAAAACATTCCAGACCCTGGAAATGCTTGACGTTTAGTTGCAGTTTATCAACGCTGCTCACTCTGTACTTACTCTTAGTGCAGGTTTCTGTTGTGATGGTGATCCTTTACTATGTCTAGTGCACTGGCAATGATTGAGGAGGGATTATTTTATGTACAATCTGTTGTCTGATCTGTTTTGCTTTGTTTTGTTGAGTTTTTTCTATGGTGCTAGCTGCGATTGATATTACACCCATGCTTATTTCAGATTTCTGTAAGGACCTTTAACTACTGCACTTGTATAATATTGAGAAAACTTCAATAAAAGGATCTTGATCAAAAATGCCTCGTAACCACCTCAGACAGAGGATTCTCATCAGATTACAGGGAATTTCCAATCAGAATGAGACGTGTATATGACTAATAGATACAGAGTGCCTATATAATAATAGTAGCCATGATCTGATGTTTTTTTTTTCCTCTTTCTGTCGATGTTTCACCATGTCAGGTTACAATTTGACCACATGACGAATCTGCAGGAGGTTTTGGCAACATTTGGTGCAGCAAAACAAATCTAGTCTGCACATTTTTGTTGAAGACTTAATAAGGAAGTGGAGAAAAATGTCTTTGCTAGTTTCTCTACCTTCGGTGTGTGATGGGTTTCCTCGGCGATATGATCCGACCCCTTCTAACACCCTCCGGTTTTATGGAGACTTTTAATGTTCATTCACCCACAAAATATTAAGAACATCTTTCATTGCTGCATCAAGCATATTTAAACATTAGAAAATGAACGTCTTGCCGAATAGTCAAACAGTGCGGCCTGTAATTACACATTTGAGTTTATGACTGTCAGCTCTGATCAGTGCTCAACTGACGATTTATTGGTGCAACGACTCCAAATCTTTCATGTAAAAATGTACAAATTCAAGCATCTCAGTTGTCGAAAAGTGTCTCACTGTTCTCAGTCTGTTTCCAGTAAAAGCCTCCACATAAAAGCAGGATTTTTATATTTTAGAAGCACCGAATTAAGATTTTTAATTACATCACGGATACTGTATCTACGTCTGTTTTTAAAGCCTCAGCGCTCGGCAGACGCAGATACAAAATCCTCCAGTGAGGGATCAAAGGATGCTGAACTGAAAAATGAAAAGTGTGAGCGCGCCGACTGCATCACAAGACGAGCCGTCATTTTGTTTTAGTCGGGGTGAGAGCAGGAAGGAGCACAGAGAAACACAGTTAGAGATGCCGCTGCTCTCCTTGACTCCGAGCTTTTTCATGTCTTGTTGTGTCTCAGAGGCAAGAGTCGGCGCTGAGGAGTGGAGGAGCTTTGATGGAAACAATGGAGGTTTATTCAGGCCTGCTTCTAAACAAGTGCGGCTTGTTTTATTTATTTATTTTCCTTCCAAAGCATCTTTCACACCCAGAACTCTGAAATTCTGATGACTGCTACTGCATCCACCTTCATACAGTAACCTGCTGAATTACTGAGTGAAAGTTTCAGCTTCATTTTCATGTGAATAGAAGCAGCCTTTTCAGACACTAAGGGCGTTTTCACAGTGATTTAATGTGCAATATGAGCGAGCATGCAAAAAAAATCGCATTTCACCAAAAAATCTGAATTTTGCATTAAAACCTGCTGTCTGAACATAGTCTTAGATGTATTTGCATTGCACTGAATCGTCTTGTTTTGGTGGTTGTTGTTGCTTAATTTGACTTTTAGGTCTTGTGTGATAGGTTTATGTTCTGAACTGAGCCACATTCGTAAAAGAGCAATAACAAAGAATCACATGCAGTGAGTGTTACAACCCAAAAGGTGAAACATATTTACAAAGGACACCGGGAGTCAAGGAGTATAATTCAAAAAAACATTTTTAATTATTTGCATTTATTTTTGTTCTTCGGCGATTCTCTTCTGTTGTAAACAACATGATTTTAATTCAGCAGAATCAAAACCCCTTTTTAAACCCTGTGCCCAAAGTAACAAAGGAAAAGACCAGAGTGGACCGGCAAACTAAACATAAGGACGGTGTGCTGGACAGGCCAACCCTGTACAGGGCCAAAGGAGCTGCCAGCGCACCGCTACCCTATCAAATAAAACAAACCTCAAAATAAGCCCCAACGAAAGAAAAAGCCAAAACAGGACGTCTGGATCCACCTGGTCAAACAAAAGTATAAGCTAACGAAAGGCTAACAAAAACCCCGCTGGCGTGGAGCAACTTGCGTGGAGGAGTGGAGCGGATGCACCCTTCGACGTGCGCGCTCTGGACACCGGCATTGCTGGAGGAGGTGGAGAGAGCAGGAGGTGAGAGAGACCGAGAGCCCAGCGCTGGTCCAATTTATAAGCTTTGCCGGCGGGAAAACCAATTGGCCATCTATTAAAGAAACACACTAAATACATAATATTTTCCCAAAAATGTTATCTAGGCAAAAAAAAAATAACAAAGAGCAATATAATCACCCAAAAGTGTCAAGTAAGAATTACAATAAAAAACCCACAAAAGACAAAGGGGGAAAAATAAAGGTGCGTCAGAACATAACTGAGTTTTTTAAAAATGGAGGTAGCGCTGGGCGATATGGAAAAAAAATCATATTGCGGTATTTGTTTTCATATCAGACGATATCGATATGTATCACGATATAAATCAAATAGCTAGTTTTGTTGAGCTTAAATTTTCTGTCACCCATTAGTTTTGAAGACGTCAGAAGGTTACTTTGGATTTTAAATATGATTTCTTTTCTGTCAGGTTGAACATGTCAGATGTGCTGAAGAACATTTTACAACTGTTTAAACAAATAAGGAAACAGTACATCATTTAGTGGCACACTCTATAGACCCGTTTAAAGACAGAGATGTACGTCATATTTTATTTTGTCTAATCTGTGTATGATATTTGCTCAATCTGAGTGGTGTAGTGTGTGCAGAAGGGGGTTCATGGGTGTGTCAGATAAATCTGGTTCCATTTCAGAGAAGCAAAGTTACTGAATTTTAAATACGTAGGAATTTTCCAATTAGCGTTTTGCAGACGGTCCCTAAACTAGTGTTCTCTAACTGGCTCCACATCCATGTAATGCAGTCAGCTGATCGTTAGGGACCATTTGTGTGGATGAAAACGGGGTTGTAGTTTCCTCGCTGTGTTACCAAAGCTGCATGGAGCTGTAATTTATCGGACCTTACCTTATCTGTGATTACCTATGCAGGAAGTGTTGATACTGCCACAAGGAACCAATGATTAAATTTTGGTGGTGATTCCTGAAACGAGATCTAAAATCAGCTCAACAGTTTCTCATCGGCTCTAGTTTCACCTCTACAGGAACCATGATGAGTGCATGATGTTCTCCATAGTTCTGTCCCTGTAGCTTCATGGATTCTGCAGGTTTACCGTCTCTCTGAATTTGCCGATGTCAGACTTTAACATCCAGACCGATGAACTGAGAAGCATCTGCAGTAATCTGATCACGAGCTCATTTTAAACCACGGACCATTGTGGTTTGGATTTGATTTCCAAATGTATTTCATGTGGCGTCGCACTGCCCAGACATCATAATGATACTCATATGCAAAAAAAACCAAACAATAACATCTGGACAAGCCTTACTCATCATCTTCTGTGTAGCATTGTAACTTATAACTACAGTCCGACACATACAAACACGCTCAGGCCAATCTGTGTTGACTGTGTTTGGTTATTGTGTTAATTTTAGACACAATCCACACTTTAAAATCAAATGACAGAAAATCAGCAATCTGTAAAATCTGAGACCAGATGACAAATAAATAATCAATGAATAAATGATGCCATGATTATCCGTATTGTCATTGATAATTCTGCTCATTTAACAACTGGATTAATCAACTCAACACACCAGTGATTTTTTTTTCTTCTAATTTCTTGTTCTTGCTCATTCTCTCATGATCACAGGTTCATTAATCTCCCTCCCAGGAAAACAGAAAGGCTAATTTCTCATGTTAACAAGATAATTCATCATCAGTAAATGTCTTTAGTTTTGTTGCGATTGTGAGATAATAACTACAAAGAACTGGAAAATGAGCATTGGTTCATTTGTGCATGTGACGGACCTTGTATGAAGCATTTTGAGCTTATATTGGTTATTTTTAGGACAATGGGTTGATAGTGGGAAACTGTTGTCTCATGAATTAATAAAATAATCAATGATCTTGAGATATGAGAGTTACTAGTTCATGCATCGCTGGTTTTTGCATATGTAATCTTTCTAAATCCTTTTGGAAATATTAACCCTCTCTGATCTGAGCTTAGAATCATCCGGCAAATGATTATTTATTTGACGGATCTCCATATTTTCTTTAATTTATTAGTTGTCTGCTTCATTTACATGTCTGAAAATGGCATCAAATGTCATATTTGGTCATGAAATGTTTAAATTTGAGATGCTGGAATTATATTTGCCTTAAAAAAGAAAAAAAAAAAAAAAAGTCTTAAACTCACGCTTTAACCCACAGAGAGACAACCTGCCATTTAACATCTCATCTGTGATTTAAATGCTTCATAATGAGTTTGTCGCCCACATCCAACACACTAACCCAGTTAAAATTTCCAAACATGCTTGAAAATCTCTAATAAATAAGACATCACTCATATTTTTGTGCATCTTCACTGCACAAAAAAATACAAGCAACATCTGGCTTGCCCTTATTTGAAATTGACAACACAACCCACTGAAGCGGAATAAATTCAAACAGACCGAGAAATAATTCAACACTTTGTGTGCAGTCTGATAATCAGGAGAGTCCAGGCTGCATTCATAGAGTAAATCAAACATGGTTTAATCTTTAAAGTGTGGTTTTACCTTTAGAAGAGAGTAATTAAAATAGAATAATTCATTGCCGCTCTTAAAGAAATGATGAAAATCAGTTTATCAAGGGCAAAATGAAAGAGTGTATATGTTAAAAATCACACAAAATTATACGGAAAAGTATTGACAATATACGAAAAATAAAATATACTGAAGGCAAACTCTATATTACAGATAGAAGAAATATAGAAGAAACATATAAAGGATATATGCAGGTAATGTAGGATATATACAAGGTAAAATTAAAAAAATAGGTGCTTGAGACGTATACAGTAACAATAGAAGCAGGCAGTAGATGCTGGTTCTGAACCTCAAAACTGATCTATTTTCATACCCAAGTCCGGTCTGACTGGTCCTCGTATTCATAACATATTCTAGTTTTAATAAAACAGCAGTAAATCAAACTGGTACTTCAAAGATTAAAACTGGAGTAGTTGTTCAAATGTAATGTGCAAATAAAGTCAAATGTAATGTTTATCGTCCCCATAGGTCCACCAAAGGGTCCACCAAAGGGTCCAATCCAGACTACGGGAATGCAAAAATTACAATGAACATATTAATATTCAGTCATTTTAAGTCAGGGGGATTGGACTTGTAAAATATTATCATAATAACCTATGAATAATAACAAATCCAAATTTTTATTCTTTCTTTCAGTGTAAAAAAATTTAAATTGCATGAAAATGTACATTTACAAACTAGCCTTTCACAAAAAATGTGAATATCCTGAACAAATTCTGCCTGTTAATTAATCTTTTGTGTATTTATAAATCCAGTTTGATGTATAAGTTGGAACTTGTTTATATGATAAACTGAAGCATAATATTGCTAAAATGGCACTTATTTTTCTTCAGAAATGTCAGATTTTTGTTGTTCACATAATTAATAATAATTATGTTTTTAATAATTTAATTTAAAAGGATAGTTTGTACATGTAAACCTTTTCATAATGTAATTGTACTTTTTCCACTGTTATTATTTTACTGGTCTGACCCACTTGTGATGGTATTGCGTTGAATGTGGCCCCTGAACTAAAATGGGTTTGACACCCATGCCATAGGGAAATCCAACCTCTGCATTTAATCCATGTAATATACACATCCACGAACCAAATCCAGATCTGAACCAGCGCTGTGGTCACGGGTGCCAACAGGAGAGTTAACCTAGCATATATGTGTTTGATAGCAGGGGAAACGAGAGGAAACCTTCAGGGTATGAGGAGAACATGAAAACTGTACACACAAAGGCCCTGGGATGACCAACGGCTGTGTTTACGCTCATCTTTGATATGTGAGGTCAGGGTTGGCTTTTCCACCTCACAGCTGGAAGGTTCTGTGTTTGATTCCTAGTTGGACCAGGGGTGAGTTACCTGTTCCCTCGAATGTTTTATTAGTTTCCTCCATCATCATTGTAATTATTATAATTATAATCTTTTTTTTTTTTTTTTTTTTTTTTTTTTTTTTAAGGGGGGGGTTATCTTGCAGTATTATTATTGTTAATGTTATTTTATTTGACTGTTAAGTGTACTTAAGAAGGTAATCTCAGGGTGGATGACATTGTTTCTATGCTTGTAAATGGATACTGTTATGTCTGTTTGGAATGGGAGGATCCCAGGAAGAGTAGCTGTTGTCCTGCATCAGCTAATGGAGATCCTAATAAATAAATAAATAAATAAATAAATAAAGACATACATGCATACACACATACATACATACATTATTTCTCCTGTCGGTGCCCTTGAACACAGTACTGATGAAGATCTGGAGTTGGTCCCTGAGCACCTTCAATGGCAGCTCACTGATGCTAATATCCTAAGGCAGGGTTGTCAAACTCATTTTCTTCTGGGGGCCACATTCAGCCCAATTTAATCTGAAGTGGGCCGGACCGGAAAATAATAGCATGATAGCCAACAAATAATGACAACACCAAATTGTTTTAGCGCAAAAAATAATATTCAGTTATGCCAATATTTACATTTACAAATTATCCAAACAATAAGGATGTGGCTAACATGAAAGACATTGCATAAGTACAATTTTATTAATATTATGCCTCGACTTATCATTTATATTTATATACATATGCATTACAGATCAGATCTATGCATGCACAAAACACTTAGTAACAGACAGAAAATAGTTAAAATTGCACTAAATTTTCTTTAGACATTTCAGGTTGTTCATATTTGCTCAGGTTATTCGCATTTTATTGTTAAAGGATTGTTTGTAAATGTAAACATTTTCATAATTTAATGTTTTTTGCTCTAAATCAAAGAGAAAAAAATTGGTGTTGTCATTATTTATAGGTTATTATGATATTATTTTTGAGTTTGTTGCCCTAATTTGCACTTTGTAAATTCATCCCACAGGCCGGATTGGAACCTTTTTGCGGGCCGGTTTTGCCGCCTGGGCCGCATGTTTGAAACCTGTGTCCTAAGGGCTAATGCTTAATGCTAAAACTAATGCTAGGTGCTTTGTTTTGAATAAGGATGGGTCAAATGCAGAGACTGAGTTTCCTACAGGGATGAAATAGAGTTAATTAGGGTGCTTGTGCAGGTCTTGAAAGTCTTAAAAAGTCTAGAATTTTGAATTGCTGTTTTCCAGACCTTGAAAAGTCTTAAAGTACTGAAAAAAGTTTCTCTCATAGTTGAATTTTACGGTATAGTTAAAGACACAATCTTGTAAGATAAGAAATACATGAGGAAAGCATATTAAAAAACAAAATCACTAAACAGTTGATACTGGAATGATTTTAGTTCTTGTTTGTGTGATATCCATGCACTGCAGTAGCAAGAGGCAGTCAAGCTGTTTCCGTGTTTGTTGCCGTTGTGGCCACACTGCAGCTGTGTGGAGCTCTGTTTCCCACAATGCACATTGCGATGAATTTCTGAAAAAGCCCAGAGTTACCTACCGGCTCCATTTGTAAACAAATGGACTGTTTATGGTGGAGTACACTTTGAAATTGTTCACTGTGAGGGAAGAAATTCAGGTGCGTAATCACAGGAAGACTTACGGATTCGTGATACTAAGGCTATGACTGGGGTTTTACAGATAATGATGAAAAATTGGTAACGAAAGTCATACGCAGCTTTTAGAAAGTAATGTTTATTTAGTTTTAGTTTGGACAGATAAGGACAGATTTGGCTACTCTGCTGCCTGGCTAAAAAGCTACTAAAAACATAGTGCATTTTACTTTCTACTAATGTTTTGGGTTCATTTATCTTAAGGATAAGATGACGCGCAGCCGCATTATGGCCACAGCGGCAACAAACACGGAAACAGCTTCATTGCCTCTTGCTACTGCAGCTAAGTGGAGCTCCGCTTCCCACAATGCACTTTGCGACGAATTTCCGAAAAAGCCCGGAGTTACCTTCTGGTTCTGTTTGTAAACAAATTGATTGTTTATGGTGGAGTACACTTTGTAACAACAGAAAGACTTACAGATTCGTGATACTAAGGCTATGACTGGGGTTTTACAGATAATGATGAAAAATTGGTAACGAAAGTCATACGCAGCTTTTAGAAAGTAATGTTAGTTTTAGTTTGGACAGATAAGGACAGATTTGGCTACTCTGCTGCCTGGCTAAAAAGCTACTAAAAAACATAGTGCATTTTACTTTCTACTAATGTTTTAGGTTCATTTATCTTAAGGATAAGATGATGCGCAGCCGCATTATGGCCACAGCGGCAACAAACATGGAAACAGCTTCATTGCCTCTTGCTACTGCAGCTATGTGGAGCTCCGCTTCCCACAATGCACTTTGCGACGAAATTCCGAAAAAGCCCGGAGTTACCTTCTGGTTCTGTTTGTAAACAAATTGATTGTTTATGGTGGAGTACACTTTGTAACAACAGAAAGACTTACGGATTCGTGATACTTAGGCTATGACTCAGGTTTTACAGATCTGATGAAAAATTGGTGATGAAAGTCATTTGCAACTTTAAGCTAAAAAAATTTACCCATACAAATACCATTAAACTAACGGCTTGATAAGCAGCATCAATAACTGTAGTGGTGTCAATAAAATGCTAATGATACCCATCCTTAGTGGGGTGAAATAAGTGCTAAGCAATCCATCCAGGTGCACAAATGACCCGACCCTGCTCAAACTGGTGAGTGGATCATCAGAAACAGGTGGTTTTTAATGTAATAGCAGACAACTCTTTGATAAAGAGAGTAATGATTGCAGCTTTACTTTAAAGTTGAACTTTCCAGCTGAGTGAAACAAGATTTGTTTACCTGTGAGCCTCCTGGCAGCAGCTTATTGACACTAAAGCTTTCATTTCACAATGCCAAATGACTGAAGCCCGCTAATGCATCAGAGTGACAGCACCTCCAGAGAACTGGCAGCACTTTGAGCACACAAACGCACACACAAACCAGGGAAGGCCACCGATTTTTCAAGCTCGTGTTACTCTCAGCTCGCATCTCCGCGCCTGAGAGAGGACGACGTTTGTCACGGCGACAGGGGGAAACATGCACAGCCCCATTTATTTTAATAATTCATCCTTTCTGACTTCATAATCAGCCCCAACACAGAGTCACTAAACCTGGTCGTTTCCTCCCCAAATGGAGTCCCGCGTGAATAATCTGTCGCTGACACGTGTTGCGAGTTACGAGATACCGCAAGTTTTCTGTACCTGACGAGTTGCCTCTTCCTCGTTCCTTCGCCGCTGCATGAATTGATATCCCGTTTGCTCAGATAAGAGAGGGAGGAGAGAGGTGTCTGTTGTTGTCGTTGCTTTTTTTAGTACGTCTGTTCACCGGCAGGGCTGCAATATTTTCAGATGCAGATGCTTGTAAAGCTGCATGATATGAAAAGTGTAATCATTTCTCAGGGTGTGTTGATGGCACTACAGAACTGGAAGAGGAAGACGCTACGGTTTCTTTGTGATTTGTGCTATTTCATTAATTCACTGTGTAGTAGTGTTACTCAGCCTCTATGTCAAGAATGATCAAATAGTGATACCACACATCCCACTACTTTATCTAGCTGTAGTAATAATAAATAAATGAATACATAGTCATTCAAAACATGTACAATTGTGATTATATGAAAATGCACAGACCCCTACATACATTAATAAATCATTATATTCTCTATATATTAGGACAAACTTAATCTGCCTGAAAATGTAGGATTCACATACACATATGACTAGATACTATTGCACAAAATTAACCCATAAAGACCCAAACAGTCGCTGATGATCCGAATCATCAACTGATCAAAACTGTTTAATATCTTCCTATCCAGTAACCCATTAAATAATTGGTGTAAAATACAGTTTGTCATTTTTTTCATGGTCATCAGATATGACCCATTTGAACGTTCAGAGGTTCTGTAGTTACCATGGAAACACCGTCATCTTCTACAATGTTGATTTACCAGTGAAGCCCATGGAGTTGGATCAATGACAGTGAATGGACATGCTTGGATTTATATATATTAAATGATTGAAAAAAAGAATAAAAATGAACAACATAATAAGTAATGTGGGAAAAAATAAGCAAAAAAGTACTAAAATGAAGTAGAAATAAATGAAATGAGAAGCAAAATTAACATAAACAGCATAAAGCGATCAACAAAATGATCAAAAGTGGGAAAAATACATCCACAAAATAAACCACAAATTGAACAAAAAGTCATAAAACAGGCAACAAAATGAACGAAAGCAAATAAAATGGCAAGAAAAATGAAGAAAATGATTTTTTAAAAAAAAGAACAAAATAATGATAATGATGATAATGTAAAATACAGTTTGTCGTCTTTTCATGGTCATCAGATATGACCCATTTGGATGTTCAGAGGCACCGCAGTTACCATGGAAACACAGTCAACTTCTACAACATTGATTCACCAGTAAAAAAAACTGTAATTTACCACCAGTTTGATAAATGACAGTGGATGGAGACATTTGGTTTATATTCAGTTACTGATATAGACTCAGTCATTGAGAACTTTGAGACCATATTTTTCAACATAATTTTTTATTTTGAAACCCTAAACCGGAATTTTTTCATATGAATCATTTGTTTAGGATATAAGCATACAGAAACAACAATCTAAAGTTTTAAGAATAATTTCAAAACAAAAAACTTAACAGAAAATGGTACCTACCAAACACAAAGTCACAACAGTAGCACTCCTGGTCAGGTGTTGTCACTCTCTCTCTCCCTGGACGCGGTCTATGGTCAACAGAGCCTGTGGTGTTGTGGCGTTCAACCAGGTTTCTGACTGTGGGTTGGGAACAGCCCATACATAGGCCTGGCTATATCACTGTAGCTCAAACCGGCCTCCACCATACCCAGTGCCCGGAGATGATGTTCACGTGATAGACGTGGCATGATGCCGTTCACTGGACTAACAATAGTGGCCGTTTTTGGGCCTTTATACAGGCCTTCAAAACCAATCCTCAAATTGTGCAGATACCTACTGAGTATTGCTCAGTGTGTATTTGGTCCACTTTTGCAAAGAGACCAACCCATGTGCAATGAACCGTGACAACATGACAACTCATCATTATCGCAACTACCCGAGCACTAAGTCATCAATAAATCCACAATGAATAATTACAACCCCCCTACAAGTAGAAATATGCTTTGATGCTGTTAGTACGGACCCAGTACCCAAATGCAGAACTAGGAGGCGGATGTAAAAGTTTACAGAGTTTATTGTGTGCAGGTAGTACAAATATATAGATTGTGATAATGAACAGGATCTTGAGGACAGCGGCCAAGGAAGTCCTCGAGGGATTCGTCCTCTGGGCTAGGGACATGAACCCACGGTTAGGCTTCGGGCTTTGAGTCGGCACCCCGCCTAGGGAGAAGCAGAGGGAGGTCAGGGACGGAAACAGGTCATGCACGGGAGAGCAAACAGACAGGTAACAGGACATAAAGGTAAGGCAAGCTCACGTACCAAAAAACCAGGCGTAGACGTCAAAAACCAGGAAGGCAGATGGAGGCAGACAAAACCGACAGGGAGCAGGCAAAAACAGGATGACAAAACGGGTCGAAGCACAGGTAAGCAAACGAACAGACAGGATCAAAACACTGGTAAGTAAACTGCGAGAGATTACGAACTGGCATCTGACCAGGGGAAAGGACAGGGTATAAATACACAAAAGGGAGGGAAGACAACAAGACACAGGTGGCACACATCAGGGCGGAGTCAGGTAATCAGGGAAAAGGTGAACACGAACCAGGAAGGGAAGTAAAGACAACAGACAAGACACATTAGGAAAATTTAACAAAATAAAACAGGAAGTGACAGACAAACATAAAAGACAGACAAAACCAGACTAACGTCTGGTAGCAGGCTTCACATATGCATACATTTCTACCTCAAAGTTTCTATTGACTGTCAGTATATTTGCTAATAAAGTCACTTTTTCTTCAGTTTTCTGACATAATATCCCTCAACTTCAATCTGAGCTTGAATGAACATCAACATAATCAGTCAATTAAATATAAGAAAATACTGATTTTCACTTAAATGCAGAATACAGAGGATAGTATTAAAATAAATGATAAACATTTAAATAAAGAGAAAAATTGACAAAAGTAGCACTGGGCCTTTCATGCTATCATGATTTTTGTTCATCAATTTGTAAATATACTCAGTGCCAATGAAAATGCAACACTTGAAGATTCTTATATGTTTTTAAATCGGTGAGGATTTTTATTCCATAAGCTCTTTGGAATTAATCAGAGGCCATTTCTATACAGTAAAAATAAAAAATCACATCCAAATTTGTTGACAAAAGAAAAGGATAAAGAAAGAAACTCAAGGACCCCCAAAACCAAAAGTCACAAAGCGGTCCTGAAGGTGCTGCAGCTCAGTGTAGTGATCCTGCTGTGGCGTGGTCACACGTGCTCATCCAGGGCGAGGTCTATCTGCAGTTGAGCCAGTTTCTTCATGCCTCTGTTGCATCCTGACTATGGTGGACACATTGCATCCAAAACGGCGCGCCACCTGCCGAGCAGAGATTCCGGCCTCCAGGAGCCCCATAGCATGGCACCTTTGGTCACGTGTCAGTCTAGGCGTCGCTGAGTTATTGCAAATGATTTTCTTGCTTTTCAGCTTGCCTTTATATACAGAACATGACCACTCCTTAACTGACCACAGTTCCTTAAGTTGAGCAGTTCATTGCTGAGTAATGAGAAAAACAAGTCTTATGAATGCAGACAAGTTCATTCAAGCGTGACAATAGCTCAACCCGTGTCAGGTTGTTAAGAAATTGTCTGGGATTATCTTATACAGGTGAAACTGAAACATATTGATGCAGCTCAGGAACAATAAAACACATTCAAGTGTTGCGTTTTCATTGGCACTGAGTATATTACTGCCTTTGTTTTGGAGTCTGAGTTGGTTTTATCTACAGGGTGTCCCACAAGTCTTCATACATAGGAAAAATAAACGTTTCTTGACATAAACCATTTTTATTTATATAATATGCTCTATATGACTGCCATTTTGTCGGGAACACATTTTAATGCGTGTCCTCCACTGCTGAAGAACGATAAAGAAGAAATATAAAGAAATACGTGTTAGAACCATATGTATTATGTCTCCTATGTATGGAGACTTATGGGACACCCTGTATATTTCTAGACAGTAAGTACAGTATGGTAGAATAAAGGACATGCATTTGTACTCCTGTCTACATTAATATGGATTCTATGTAAAATGGGGTCAGTACTGACACATGATTCCGTCTTGAAGTCTCATCTGCTTTAATGTTGGTTTTGTGAGTTGATGTGAGGATCAGCAGGGATGTTACTCTTGAAACACGGAATTATAAGAGTCACTCATTTGTAGTCGAACAAGTAGGCAAAAAAACCCTTGCAAATTCTTAATGTCAGCCACTTTAAAATGTATAATTTTAGTCGTTAGTTTGAGGTTCATTTAGTGTGCAGACTGTACCTCTGATTCTACGATAAATGGACGTGACTTTTACTCAGAGTTCAACAATTTCCATAATGACTGCACTCATTGATTCTTCATTTCACTCATATTATCATCATTTTACCACAGTGTCTGACTGGATTTGCACTTTTTTTTTAGGAGGTGACGCGCGGCTGACATTAGGAGAATTGCTCATTTAAGAGATGTTGATCCAGTACCTTAAATTACATCTTGCTTTTATGTCACGAATCCATCTTTGGAGGTAGGTTATAAATAACTGTTAGTTCTCTGTGCAGATCATCTCTTCTGTATCTGCATCTGGGACTGGTTTCTACACTTGCTTGCCCAACACAACACAAAATGCGTCTTATATGGTGGGGTCGGAGGCCTGGTGGGGGTTTAGTGGGGTGAAGCGAATCAAAATCAACATTTTAAATGCTTCAAATCACATAAAACTATTTTTTTTAATCATACATCAATAAAATTAATACTTTTGGAACCAAATCAGAGACTTGGCTTTAACCCATAAAGACCCAGTGCTACTTTTGTGTCAGTTCCCAAATGAATTTTTCTTCTATATTTAACCTTTCTTAAGTGATTTATTACTATTTATTGTAATATCCTCCTCTGTATTTTGCATTTTTTTCCAATGAAAATCAGGTAGTTTCCTATATTTAATTCACTGATCATGTAGATATTCATAAAAGCTCAGGTTAAAGTTAATTGTCATTGTATCAGAAACAGAAAAATGGAGAAAATGTGACTTTTTCAACAAAATATGTAATTAACTGAACATAAACCAAGTGTCTCCATCCACTGCCATTGATCCAACTCAATGGGTTTTACTGGGGAATCAACGTTGTAGAAGATGACAGTGTTTCCATGGTAACTATGGGGTCTCTGAATGTCCAAATGGGTCCTATCTGATGACCATGAAAAGATGACAAACTGTATTTACACCAATTTACATGAATTGAAAGGATTAATGGATCAACAGGTATTAAACTGAGAAAAAAATCAAAATCTTACCAAGTGTTTTTTTTTTTCCTCTCACTTAAAATAAGACCTAATCACCTAAAGAGTAACTTTTCTTGAATTAGGTTAAAAAAAAAAAAAAAAAAAAAAAAAAAAATTCTTGAATTAAGCAAAAAAAACCCATCTTGAATTAAGCAAAAAAAAAAAAAAAAAAATCTGCCAATGGAACAAGTGAAAATTATCTTGGTAAGATTTCTTGAAATAAGATTTTCAAGATCTATTGTCTAAAAATAAGTTCTTCTATCGCACTGAAAAGTTACTCATTAAGTGATTGTCTTTTTTAAGTGTGATGACATATTTTGACCAGAAATGAGAAAAATACACTTTGTAAGATTTAGATTTTTGCAGTGTACACAGTTTAGATCAGTAGATGGTTTTGGTCGCCAGCGGCTGTTTGGGTCTTTATGGGTTAATAAGGCTATCCTCAGTTATGGCGAATTCCATCACATTCCAAATGATGTACAGACTCCCGTCATAAGTATATCTCCTTGAAATTGAAGCGGAAATAGCTGCGGCAGAAGTGGTTGTTCGTCAGTTTAACATTAACGAACGCAACCAGCCCAGAAATGGATTTTGCATTTGTTGAGCCTCTGTGTTCGGTAAACCATCGTTAGCTCGCAAATAGTGTTAAAGGGTGCGTTAAAGTTGTCTTCGCTCATTAACCCAGAAATGAGCCCTGGGTTAGTGGGTGATTAACATTAAGATGCAGGACTGAGAGGTTTAGAAGATCCTTCATGTTTACTGCCATCAGACATGGACTGATATGTGCGTTTCCATTATTTCAGGCTTTTCTTTCTTTTTATTGAGCTGATCAGAGCTGCACAAAATATCGTTTGAGCATCGACATCGCAATGTACGTGTGCGCAGCAGTCACATCGCAGGTCCTGCAATGTAGGAGGCAAAGGAACTCGACGTGTTCTCAACTAATTTCGAACCTGGGTACCAAACACACTGAATGTATTTTAAAGGTTGGTCTGACTTATTATTCTGTGGATGACAAGTTATCTACTAGGTATCAACCCACTAATTTACCATTAAGTTAAACCAATTAAGACATGACAGGGATCTTCTGAAATGGTGGGAGAGGGCTTTGTGTTTCCTCCACATTGGTTCTCAATGGCAAACAACGCCACAACACAATCAGTAGGATAGCTACTTTTACATGCAAGACTTTGAGGAAATTGTGTTCATAAAATGTAACGAGTAACGTCATAAATTGTAGAAATGTAGCGGAGTAGAAGAAGGTTATAATAGTTTTGGATTTTTCATTATAGTTTAGTTTTATTTAGTTATGACTTTTTTTTTTTATTATCTCTAATTCAGTTTAATTAGTTTTAGAGCAGGTTTGGTAGTTTTTATTAGTTTTCATTATTTTCTAAATGCTTAGTTTTAGTTTAGTTGTAGTTTCTTTGTATCTTTTATCTTCTTCACAGTTGAATTCTAATAAATCCCAAACAGGACTCTGCTGCTTTTTCCTAACTTTAGTCTACATGTTTCTAGGTAGAGTGGGGACGAGAAGACGACGAAACGACAAGTGACAAGAAGTGAAGGACTGTTTAATATCATACGGTGCTAGCAGCTAAAATTCCTTGAGGGAAATAAATCGATTTTATATCAATCCGACATTGATAAAGACGAAAATGAAGGGAATTTTATCCATAATTTTATATGTTTTAGTTAGTTTTGTAAACACACAATACAGTTTATCGTTTTTTTTCTTTTAATTATAGTTTTTATTTATTTCAGTAAACAAAAATGTTTTTGCAATTCTAGTTTTTGTCATTTCATTAGTTTTCGTTAACGATAATAACCTTGGAGTAGAAATGTAAAATGTAATGGAGTAAAATCAAAAGTAGAGCTGCACAATATGTTTGAGTGTTGTTATCGCAATGTACTTGTGCGCAATAGTTGCATCGCAGGTCCTGCAATGTAGAAGGCAAATTAACTTAATTTGTTTGCATCTAATTTCAAGGGTACCTGACTCACTGCGCACAGCGATCCACCAATCACAATCGTTCTTAATTAGTTTGGAGTGAGTCACTGGTAACAACATTGAAAAATGAGCAACGAACAAGAGAAAATCACCGAAAATGAAGACTTGGTGCCAAAAAGAAAAGGAGCGTTAGTTATCTGGAATTATTTCGGCTACAAGAAAGATGAAACTGAAACATGTTCTGTGTCGACAGTGCCTTACACCTGTTGACACAATGAGAGGAAACACAACTAATTAATTTGACCATTTACATCAGCGCCACACAGCTGTTATATCCTCCTGAGTATTTTTTCATATCACAATATATATCGCAGGGTTAAAAAAAAAAATCGCAATGTCAGTTTTTTCCAATATCGTGTAGCCCTAGAGCTGATTAAAATCGTGAATTTCCTCTTGGGGATCAATAACATTCATCTGTATCTGTATGTAGTAGGGCTATGGAGTCTGACTGAAGTCTGATATTAGTCATTTTGTACCTAGATAACGAATCATTACAGCATAATACGTTACATAATCAGTGTCCATTAAATGGCAGAGCTTGGCATTAAAAAAATTATGAATACATCGTTAGTTTGGGATAATTATATCTATCATGTTATTTTGTCTTCAGGCATTCTAATTATACTCGACAACATAAACAGTAAATCATGTTTCAGATTCACAGTTAGTGTTTTTATTACACATTGAATCATCCAGAAAAGCACAATACAGTCATCATTTTTTTTATTTTTATACCTAAACCCATGAACATTCCCACCCTGGTGCAGCATAAAAAAGATAATTAACAATAATAACAAAAAAATAAATAGATATTAGTCACAGACTCGTATTAATAAGACTACTCTGGAATAAGTGAGGGATCCACCTTTTTAATGTGATTCAGAACAGGTTGCCAGGTACTGAAAAACGTATTGGCACATCCTCTTATAGAATATATATATAATTTTTTTCTGATGTTAAATGATGTAAAAGATCCAGAAACCAAGACTTAAATGTTGGAGGTTGTTTATCTTTCCATTTAAATAGTATTAGTCTACAAGCTAGAAATCCCACCGTGGAAAAGGGCAATTAACTGACAAAAATTTAATTGAGCAAATTCTTATCGGCAATTAATTGATAGTCGATAAATTGTTTATATCCCCATGCAGAACTGATATTTTCTTACACCTCTATTGCCATGTGCATCAAAAACTTCCCCGTCTTTGCAGAAGCAGCTCCTACTGAAGCTTCAGCTCCTTTTTTCCAGATGTAAAGCAGAAGATGATGAGGATAAACGGTTCCATGTAGAAAATGTACTCTGTGCGTCAGTGTATGAATAAACTATGTTCTGATACTGTGATAATGAATGGCTCTGATAGAAAAACGCATCGTTGACATAAAACGGCCACTTCTTGAATAATGAGCCCCAGGAGACCACGGCGCGTTGTAATAAAATGATGTATCGTATGTAACGTGTCACATGTGGTGATTGCGAGTGTGAGCTGTGGCGACACGAAGCTGTGACTGATGTTTTCAGGGAGGAAAGCCACTCGCCCTTGGGTGACCATTGTCTGTATTATCTGGGTTTGCGTCTCCTCGCTGTATGTCCTGTCCTGATCTTATCTCGTAGCTCTGCTCTGCATGCCGCCCACGCTGCCCCTCCCTCATTCCCCACATGCATACACACACATTTTTTGACTTTAACAGATAACAAAAGCACAGCATGCAGAGGTAAACACTGTGGCTGTGAGAGAATGATGGAGGGGGCTGCTGTAAACACGCCACGTGATGATATGGTTATTTGGCGATTTGTTGTTTTATTCTATGTTTAACCCTTAGGGGTCCACGGTCACTGCCCCGTGACTCAATAACATAACATTTTCAACACGTTGTAGCATCTGAAAGTTGTTCACGTAGACCACTTGGGACAATTGCATTTGAAAGTGCGGACTTGGAAACGCTCTCCCATTTTTTTATTTGATGTTGACAGAGCAAATGCAACCAGAGATATGACGGTTTGAACTTGGGGCAAACGAATATGAGTAAAAGTATGAAAATGAGGTGGGGGGGGGTGTTATATTTCTGACCATATCTTGTCATTTTTTGTTGCTTTTCAAAAGAGAAAAAACTGGCAGAATCTGTGGTTTCTAACCCACAGACTGCATTAGCGTTACAGGTAAGGGTGAGGATGACCCCCACCTGAACCGGGAGGACCGCGATGGGGGAAAAAACACCTATGTGAAGATATGCTTTTATGTCAAATATTCGAGTATAGTTTTAATTTATTACAATTTTGATTTTATTTACGTAATATTTTTAACCAATATTCACTTTTAAAGTCTTTGAAAAGTTTTGTTAGGCATCGTTGTGTTATTTATGCAATAAATTATATACATTTTCAAATTGGATTTTATATTTTTTGTGTGTTTTTTTACCTTTTGCGTTGATATAGTAGGTTAAAGCATCGGTTTCCAACCTTTTTTGGCTCTTGACCCATTTTAACATCAAAAATTTCTGGCAACCCCAGACATTCGAAACAGAACCTTCTTTTGCTAAAACTAATTTGTTTTTGATCATGTAATAGTTTGCCATACTATGTTGCAAATAAATGTTAACTTTAGACAACATTTAGTCTGTATAATGTATATTATTCCGGACGGAGGCAGAAAAGCCAGGTGTAGATTACTGCACAAAGTGAGAATTTTACTTTCCTTGGTCAGGATATGTACACTCAGTCCAGCTTGGATTTCCAAGGCTGACAATTAATACTGAACAAACAAGAACTCAAACTATGAATTATGAAAGAGCTGCAGCATCTGAAACTGACCACAATGAACATTTGACAGATAAACAGAACCACAGTGCTTCAGTTTCAGCTTCAGTTTGTCATGTCTTTTATGGATTGGGATTGTCTCTCTCAACTTACCATATATTTTTTACTAGTAAGTTTTTTTTTTTTTTTTTTTAATCAATTGCTAGAATTTTCAGGCGACCCCATTTGAGTTTCAGGTGACCCCCCCAAGGTTGCAAAACACTGGGTTAAAATGAAATAAATAATAGGCAGATGAGATGAAGTTGTCCTAAAAAAGATACCAAACATGGGTATAGTAAACATTTCTTTTTATAGTATATAAAGGCAAAGTCAAAAGTACTCAAAGATGGCCAAAATGGGCTCAGACCCCTAAGGATTAAAGACATGGTAGTCGAGGGCTCTCTGGGGATGATTTGTTAGAGGCAGGATACTACCAACGGATGCCATTATCGCAGCCTTATCATATTTTTGGAGTATGCAGAGCATGGCTAATTGAGATAAATAGCTGTGTAAGTGGTGCTGATGACAGGACGGAGGATGGTTGGCGAGACCGCCGCCGGCCGCCGCCACCACCCGGATGTGGCGTCGGGCTGTTTGTCAGGCAGAAGTGAGAGGAGGTAATTAAGCTTGGCTGAGTTGCGACGAGGGGAGGGGGAGGGGGAGGGGGCGGCGGCGGCTTTCTGCTGGAGCTCTCTGGGATCTCCACGGGGCCCCGGCTCTACAGTTGCACAGTCCCTCGGAGCGAGCCAGACTCCCAGCAGTGGGCCTACCGGAGGCCTGACAGACACTGATACAGCACCTCAAAGCACTCGGCGCTGCACTAATTTAGTTCACATCTCTATTCCACCTATTCCCCCTGTGAGCCTCGGCGCTGTCTCTGTGTGTGAGTGTGGATTCGTGCGAGTGGTTCGGAGCAGCTATGATGTTAAAAAGCTGCCTACAGCAGAGCAGCACCGTGTGGAGCTGTGGGGGGGTGGAGCCTACGATGGATGGGATCTCAGCCTGGAGAGATGTTAACAAAACACATGCACACACACACACACACACATAAATAGACACAATATGGAACCAGATGAATACCCAGAGAGACTGAGACGGCATGGCACATGAGCATTTCTGGAGCTTATATTGCATTTTAAGGAAACTGATTAATAACTAGAAAAGCACTTGGAGGGCGCAGACCTCCACCAAGGCAAGCCCCCCCCCCCCCCCCCCCCCCCCCATCACCACCAAAATTTAATAATTTGTTCCTTGTGCCAATATCAACATTTCCTGAAATTTTCATCAAAATCCTTCCATAATTCTTTGAATTATATTGCTTACAAACAAACAACCGCCCCCACGATCACCACCAAAATTTTATCATTTGTCCGTTGTGCCAGTATCAAAATTTCTTGAAAATTTTCTGACAATCCATCCTTAACTTTTTGAGTTATCTTACTAACAGACAAACCCCCTATGAAAACATAAACTAGAAAAGCACTTGAAGAGCGCAGACCTCCGCCAAGGCAGATCTGTCCCCCCACACATCACCACCAAAAATTCATCATTTTTTTCCCCTTGTGCCGGTATCAACATTTCCTGAAAATTTCATGAAAATCCGGCCATAACTTTTTGAGTTATCTTGGTAACAAACAGACAAACTCTGATGAAAACATAAACAAATTCATTAGAAATGGAACTTGACGAGACATAGGGTTTCAAATATCATGTCCTAAAAAAAGAAAAGGAAGCATCTGAGCACTGTAGTTGCAGTTTTTAACCGTCAACTGTTATCACCCTTTAAGTCAAACCACTGGAGTCTAAACATGAATAATTCCATAAACATATTAAACTTGTATTTTGGGAAAATTAGATCCTCCACTACTTCTTCATTTATTCAAACCATGTGTAATGCAGCCAACAGCACTGTCTGCCTCATTTTATCTCCAACCAATTTATAAAACTTTATTACAAGTTTAAAAATTCACTTGACATCTTATGAAAACACAGCCGATGTGAGATATTGTAGAACAGGGGTGTTAAAAATACAACCCGCCAAGGGGTTCAACCCGGCCCACTGGAGGAATGTACGAAGTGCAAAAAATTACACTGAAATATTAACAGTCAAGGGTGTCAAACTCATTTTAGATCAGGGGCCACATAAGGGCAAATGGAGTCTCAAGTGGCTCTCAACTGAGATTTGTTTTAATGTGGGGAAAAAAGTTCAATTAGATCATGAAAATGTTATCCTTCTATTGGAAAAAATGTGAATAACGTGAAATGTCCTGGAGAAATAAGTACAATTTTAACCATATTATGCAGATTAATAAATGTTTGCTGCAATCTGTACGTTGTAACGCACATGTATGGATGTTAAGCTGAGGGGATAAAATGGATAAAAATGGCATTTGTTTTTCTTAGTTGTAGAATATAATAAACAGGGAGAACTACAATATGTACAGGGGTTGGACAAAATAATGGAAACACCTTCTATGATGCCACAATGTTAGGTGTTTCCATTATTTTGTCCAACCCCTGTATCTGAGAACTGTATTCCCAGTTAAGAAACAGAACCTGTTGGATAGACTAGAGTTCATAAACCCCCAGTGTCATTCTGTGCACAGTCAGAGGCAGCTTTGGTTACTCACTAACAGTGTTGGGCAAATTACTTAAAAAAATAAATAAATAAATAATAAAAAAAAAGTAATTAGTTATAGTTACTAGTTACTTTCCCAAAAAGTAATTGAATTAGTAACAGAACTACTCCTTCATAAATGTAATTAGTTACCAGGGAAAGTAATTACTGTGTTACTTTTTTGAAAAACCTTCAAATCTGTAAAAGGAAACTGATTTTTGAGCGTGTTTCACGGGCCGTTGCATAGAGTAGAACTGCAGACAGTTACAATACCATAACTGCAGTGAGGCTGGGGTCCACCAGGGCCCGGCTTTTCCACCACATAAAGGGGTCTGCATTTATAGGAAGAAGATGCTCCTCCAGTTAATCCCACATCTCTTTTTTTCAGTCGCTCCTCCTTGATGTGGTAGTAAATGTCTTCAGTCCAGTCAGTCGGACTCACTGATAACTCCTCCCCTAAGTTAGCTGTGCACGTAGCTGCGTTCAAGTGCATGGGGTGTGCTGGGACAACTCAAACTTGGACATATCATTAGTCGTTCAGGTGAAGGCAGCGTAGACAACTCACTCATGGGACACACAGGTGAAGCATGAAGGCAGTGTGGGCAATTTGAATACAAGAACGGCTCGTAAACGAATCAGTTCTTATCGTTCACTGAAAAGAGCCGTTCAAAAGACTCGACTTGTCCGTGAACGTCACACCTCTCGTGCCTGGCTGAGCGAGCCAGGACGGATAACAGCTGTTAGATATCAGTGCATAGTAACGCATCATATTTCACTGCCAGTAACGGTGTTGTAACGTTTCAAATAGTAACTCATTAGATTACCTGTTACTGGAAAGCAATAATGGCGTTAGTAACCCCGCTATTTTTTTTTTTTTACTTTTTATTTAGATTTTTGCACAATATAAAACAGAACAAAACATCTGAGACAAGACATAAATAAAAAAAAAAAGAATTACACCACATAGTATTATTATTGTTACAAATATTATACTACATCTATAGATACATTGCCAAATATCGAATTATTCATATATTTGTATACATATGCACACATCTGTATAAATACAAAACACTTCATGTCAGGGCTTATAAGAGCAATTCTCGTCAACAACCCAAAAAGTTTAATTATACAAGTAGTCTTCGACCATGTGCCATCTCCGCTTAAAAAGATCCATTTTCATTTGTAATGATGCGGTCATTCTTTCCATAGTGTACACTTGTTTCAGTCTTTGTTTCCATTCTATTACCGTTGGTGATTTGACACTCTTCCAATTTACTGTTACTATTTTTTTAGCAATCAATAGTAAAATATGTAAAATGTATCTCTGCTCTGCATTAAAATCATTGACCGGTATGCATTCATTCATTCATTTTCTGAACCCACTTTATCCTCACTAGGGTCACGGGGGTCGCTTGGAGCCTATCCCAGCTACATAGGGGCGAAGGCGGGGTACACCCTGGACAAGTCACCAGTTCATTGCAGGGCTGAACATATAGAGACAAACAATCACTCTCACATTCACACCGGTATGACCAGTATGGCTCCAAGTAAATAGAACAAAACATTTGAAGGGACTTCTCTTTTTACAATTCTTTCAATTTCTTCTTTGATATTTTTCCAGTATATAAATAAGCTCGGACAGTCCCAAAATACGTGTGTATGGTCACCTGTTTTACCACAATTTCTCCAGCATAAAGCTGTAGATGGACCCTTGACAAGATATAACCAAAGGAGTATGAAAAAATCTGGTCTTGAGTTTCCAATCAAATTCCCTCCACTGCTGACTATTGATGCCTTTATGACTAATATTACATAATTTGTCCCACAATTCATCTTCTATAACAGTATTTGATTCCAATTCCCATTTTTCTTTGATATCATAGGTATTTTGAAAGGTATCTGGTCAGAGTCTTTCATAGAGATGAGAGATATGTTTGCCCGCTAGAAATCCTTTTTCTGAAATTGCAATAAAATATTGTTAACCCCGCTATTTTTAATGCCGTTATTCCCAACACTGCTCACTAAGGCAGGGGTGTCCACTCCTGGTCCTCATGAGCTACTATCCTGCATCTTTTAAATGTATCCCTCTTCCAACACACCTCATCCAAATGATAAGCCTATCTGATCTGCCTTGGCGGAGGTCTGTGCTCTGAGTGCTTTTCTAGTTATAATTTATTATTATTTGACACAAAAAACAACTTTTTTTTCTTTAATATATACTACATAAACATTTGACAACTATTTTGCAGTCTGGTATATGTCAACGAGTACAACAAGCAACAGCAACACTGGTTAATATGCTTTTTTTTTTTTTTTTGTGCTAGGTCAAATATTCTAAAATGTGTCAATGCACATTTTTTGCTCGATATTGAGACTGCCAGAATGCAAAAATGAACAACTTTTGAATTCTAACCTAATGCAAATTGTGAAAAACAACATAACCTTTTCTATCATAAAGTGTAATGTGTGCATAATATGCTCACCCAGATACCAGAAGGTTAAAATACTAGGCAGTGTTCTATTTCTTAGTGTGTTTACATCCACTCATGGTCTTTGAACTGTCATGAATTCAGCTGTGACAGAGCTCATCGACACTGTTAAACCCATTCTACAACATTTACACAAGACTGTGGCCTTGGAGGCACAAATGTACACTCCCCTCTTGACTTTAAGGATCCACTAAAGTGAATGATTTATTAGGCGGTTTACCAGTTTCGCAAGGGCGCTGTAGGCTATGCATGTCACATCCACAGTAAAAACTGAGCTCCACTAAAGGTCAGATGGTTGTTGTTGTTCCGTTTGGAGTTTTCTGCATTTCATTCTAAAAAAATCACCCCTGAAGTCCAGCGTCTGGCAACACTTAAAAGAACACACAGAACCCCGTTCAGTTCACTCACATACAAAAGATGCACCGAAACAACACGCAGAGCCTAAAAAATCTCTAACCTTAGAGTGACCTAGAACAAGAGCTGCCCATTTCCATGGTAACCGCCGATGACAACAGTTATCAAGAGGCAAAATTGGATCATAATACGTGGTTTCCTAATAATGCTGCAGAGAGGGCTGTGGTGTAGTGTCGCAGCTTTCATCAGTCTCGCTACAAAACACATTAGAAGCTGCTTCTAGTAAACAACTGAATTGGTCTGTGCCTCCTCCAGATGACACAGGAAATGGAAAAAAATAAGTGCAATAACTCACTTCTAAATAAAGCAACACTAATATACAGGAAAGGGAATAGTCAGAATAATAGAATTATTACTGTCATACGTCTGCTCCTGTTCCCTTAATGCACATATGCTAGCTCTATTATCTCTGTGTTGCTATGGACAGAGTGGACTGGCTGCTGTGAGATGTTATTTATTACAAGAAGCTGTGAAATGTCCTCCTGCATTGTGGTGGCCGTCCATCTCTGTTTGTCTGGTATTTGGATAATTAGCTAAATTAAAGGTCCTGAACTTACTGCAGTCACATGCCTTATACATTACACATGTAGTCGGTGTGTTTAGTTCTCATGGTTTTCAGAATATGCAGATGAATTCCTCACTATGAAAGGAGTGAGCTCTTGGTCTGAAGGGTCGAAGCAGTGGTGGAGGAAGTGCTGAAGCTTAAGGGTTAAGTCCAGCGGTGACACGGTTACATGTTTGGTGTTTAATGGGCTCCAACTTTGTACAAATAGAATCATAAAACACGGGACATGATGTTAAACTGTCCATTGTGCTAATAGATTGTATGCACATGAGGTCGGCCTTCATGTTAAGAGGGGATGGGAGCTGTATCTCAGACATGGGAAGGGTGTACATTTCCTGACACATCGTCAGTGTTGCCAATATGGGTGTTGGATCAGCAGTCCACAATATTTAGACCAAGTCGCTGGACCTCTTGGTCTAATATATGACCTATAAATTATGTATATTCTTAAAATGCATTTTTATAGACTTGCTGTTATGTGATGTTGTCTCTTTTTAATGTTTTTAATGTTGAATATTTAATTTTACCCTGTTTTGGTTATTCATTTATATTGACATACATAATGTTTTTATTCCATTCCTTCATTTTGCATTGATCTGACATCATCATGTTATGTTATTTCTGCCCTCTCCACTACGATAAATTTAAAGTTAGTCATGTTTTTGTGTTTGCTGTACTTACCTCTTTTATTGTGCTGTGTTGTTTTCTCTATTTTTATTCTGCTGTAGTGCCCTTCTGCTTTGTCTGTCAAAGCATTTTGGAAACTCAGTTTTTGAAGGCGCTATATAAAAAGTTATCATTATTTTGTTATTATATCAATGTGTGTTACATATTTCAGTAGGTATTTGTTAGAGGTCAACGATATGAGTTTTTTTCTAAGGCTGATGCCAATTTTTAAAAATTCGGTCAGCTAATGGCCGATATCTACAGCAGACTTTTGAGGCAGATATGTAAGACTTTTTTTTTTTTTTTTTTTTTTTTTTAACAATTGAAAAACTCAGATCATTAAGATTTTTATGCAGCAATATGAATGAAATTATTAATACACATACCCATAGTACTCTTTTAACATTTATTGAACTCCAAGTGCTGCCCACACAAGTGCCTGATCAACATTTTTACTACTGATCAAATAGCAGCTTTCAAAAAAAATTTAGGCAGATGGCCGATATTGAAAAAAAAATATGTATATACCAACCCGATATATCGGCCAGCTGATATATCGATCTGTCTATTATTTGCAAGTACTCAAACATAGTAAGGATGGTGATTGCATACCAAAAATATTTTTAAAATGTGCTCAGTAACATGGTTTCATCAAAATTTCACTGATTTTGACAAGGTTTACACCAAAGTGCTTAACATGCGGTTCCCACAGGAAGTTGGCTTAAATTTGCCAATGATGTGTTAAATAACACATTAAAGCTGTGTATGATGTTCGTCACCGATTTTGCATCAAATCTGTAAAACCCGAGTGATGGCCTAAGTATCAGAAATCTGTTAGTCTTTACATGATTACGCACCTGAATCACTTGAAGAACTTCGAAGTGTACTCCACCATAAACAGTTCATTTGTTTACAAACCAAACCTAAACAAAACTGGCACTCTTGTTTTGTTGTGTTTTTTTTTTTCGGAATTCCATGCAGCCACAGTAGTAAGAAACAATGAAGCCGTTTCTGTTTTTGTTATTCCTACAGCCATACTGCGGCTGCGTGGAATCCCGAAAAAACCCGAGTGACTGTTTGTTTGGTTTGTCAACAAATGGACTGTTTTTTTGGGGAGTACACTTTGAAGTTGTGGGAATTCTGGAATTTGGAATTATTTCGGTTACAACAAGGATGATATTAAAACGTGTGTTCTGTGTCGACAGTGCCTTACACCTGTCGACACAATGAGAGGAAGCAGCTAATTAGTTCGACCATTTACGTCGGCACCGCACAGCTATTATATCCTCCTGCATATTTTTTCATTTCACAATATGTATTGCAAGGTTAAACAAAAAAATGGCAATGTCAGTTTTTTCTAATATCGTGCAGCCCTTATCAAAAGTATGCATTATAATTTTTACTTAAGTAAAGTACAGTTGTGTAAAAAAAATTACTTAGGTACAAATACTTTGTTACATTTCACTGGTGGGTAAAAGGGATGAGCCACTGCCTGAAGCGGAGGAGTTTATCTGTGGGTTTTGTTCATAAATGAGTGAAGGATGGAGCATGACATCAACAAGCAGATCAGAGAAACGCTGGTAGGGATGTGGACGCTGGACTGGGCTGTGGTGGTGAAGACGAAGATGAGTCAGCAGTGGAGGCTCTGGGTTTACAGTTTGATCTGCATTCATGCTCTCAACTATAATCACAAGCAGTAGAGAGACATGAAGAACAAGATCACAGATACGAGTGGAGGTGGGTTAGTGATGGGATGAGGAGCTCAGATGGATGGATGATCATGTTCTACAATGCTTTTTTGTCTTTTCTTCTTTTTTTTAATCAGGGGGGTCATACATACATTCGCGGGAAAAAATATTAGACCATCAAAAGTCATCAAAAACAATGGTTATGCAATCAAGTACTAACTCCTGTGTGTATCATGTGACTAAAACAGGCAGATTTTTTTTGCTTGAATTAAGCAAAAAAAATCTTGAATTAAGCAAAAAAAAAAAAAATCTGCTAATGGAACATGTGAAAATTATCTTGGTAAGATTTTCAAGATCTATTTTCTAAAGATAAGTTCTTATATCTCACTGAAAAGTTACTCTTTAGGTGATTATGTCTTATTACCTCCGCCAAGGAGGTTATGTTTTTGCCAGGGTTTGTTTGTTTGTCTGTCTGTCTGTTTGTCTGTCCGTTAGTGTGCAACATAACTCAAAAAGTTATGGACAGATTTGGATGAAATTTTCAGGGTTTGTTGGAAATGGGATAAGGAAGAAATGATTACATTTTGGTGGTAATCGGGGGTGGGGGGGCCCACGGGGGGGCCACTGATCAGCCTTGGCGGAGGTCTACGCTCTCCGAGTGCTTCTAGTTTTAACTGTGATGAGATATTTGGACTAGACATGAGAAAAATACACTTGGTAAGATTTTTTTTTTTTTTTTCAGTGTGGTAACACCAGACCACTGAGGGTTAAGAATCTCAGAAACAAACGTTAGACCAAGGACAAACCATGGAAAAGTGTGAAACAGCATTAGTTAACCCAGACTGGTTCAGGTTAGGATGTAGAACCAATCTTCCACCGTGAAGTTTTATGAGAAAACGACCACAGTCAGCAGTTTAGAAAGTATCATTGGGTGAAATCCAACATAAATGGGGTTTTAAAGCATGGCAACGATGAGGAAAAGGCTACTTAACACTCATATAACAGCAGTGAAAGATGGTGTGTATAAATGTCACTTCTCTTTGTTGATTTTCTCAAACTTTGGTCAAAATTTGAAACACTCTTGAATGGAAACCGTTCATCCATCTGTTGTATACGTTAGTCTAATGCAGACCAATTCTTAATTTACCTGGACTACAACTGATATTAGATCATAAACAGACAATTAGGACAATAAGCTTCCTTTTTCTGCAGTTTCCATTAACCTTCTGACAACAGAAACTGATAACAAGACACTTAAATATTGGTGTTAATTAATCTGTGTCACCAGTGTAACAGTAACTCAATCTGTTTTTAGATGGTATGGAGCTGTTTTTATTATTATTATTATTATTATTATTATTATTATTATTATTTCACCTTGAAAGACCTATGCAACTATTTGAGTGGCAACTTCCACATGAATTTTTTTTTCTTCGTTTAACCTTCCATAAGCGATTTATCACAATTTTTTATATTTCCCCTGCATTGTGCAATAAAAAGTGTTTTCTTATATTTAAATTACTGATCATGCAGTAAGGCTCAAAGGTTCTTATATCAAAACAGAAAAAAAAAAAAAACAACTCAAGAAAAAGTGAGTTTTTCAGCTAAATATATCATTAACTGAACATAAACCCAGTGTCTCCATTCGCTGTCATTGGTCCAGCTCCATGGGTTTTACTGGTGAATCAATGTTGTAGAAGATGATGGTGTTTCCATGGTAACTACGGAGCCACTGAACGTCCAAATGGGTCATATCTGATGACCATGAAAAGATGATGAACTGCATTTTACACAACCTTATTTTGTCATTTTTTTAAAAAAACTAATTGTCCTCATTTTTCTTCATTTTACTTGCCATTTCATTTGCTTTTGTGTTAATTTTGTTGCCTATTTTATCACTTTTTGTTCAGTGTGTGGTTTATTTTGTAGATTTTTGTTGACGTATTTTTCACTTTTGTTTATTTTATTGATCTCTTTGTGCTGTTTCTGTTCATTTTGTTCCATATTTTATTCATTTCTCCTTATTTTTTTTTTTTTCTTATTTTTTCCTACGTTATTCATTATTTTGTAAATTTGTTTTTTGTTTTTTTTGTTTTAAATCTTTTAATATACATAAAACCAAATGTATCTGTTCACTGTCATTGATCCAACTTCATGGGCTTTACTGGTGAATCAATGTTGTAGAAGATGACTGTGTTTCCATGGTAACTACAGAGCCTCTGAACGTCCAAATGGGTCATATCTGATGACCATGAAAAGATGACAAACAGTATTTTACACAACCGTATGTTATTCATTCTTTAAAATTCTTTTTCTTCATTTTACTTGCCATTTTTATTTTCTTGTTCATTTTGTCTCCTTTTTTATCACTTTTTGTTAAAGTTTTGTTCAGTTTGTCGTTTATTTTGCCTCTGAACGTCCAAATGGGTCATATCTGATGACCATGAAAAGATGACAAACTGCATTTTACACCATTTATTTACATGTGTTGATAGAATTAATGGGTGAACAGGTATTAAACAGTTTAGATCGGTAGACGATTTCGGTCAGCGATGGATTTTTGGGTCTTTGAGGCTACAACTACAGACAAACTTTCTACTTTGTCTCCAATTCATCCCTATTTTGCAATTTTTTGTGATCTGACACTCATAGAATAGTAAAAAACCTGCCACTTCCATCACTTTTCAGTTTGGTTTTTCCTCTCGCTTCTATTTGTCGTTCAGTTTTGGTTTCGTGGATTAGTGGATCAACAGGTATTGAACAGTTTAGATCAGTAGACGGTTTTGGCCAACGATGGATTTTTGGGTCTTTGAGGGTAAAATTAGAGACAAGCTTTCTACTTTGTCTACAGTTTGTCACTATTTTGTCATTTTTCGTGATTTGACACCAATAGAATAGTAAAAAACCTGCCACTTCCATCACTTTTCAGTTTGTTTTTTTCCTCTCGCTTCTATTTGTCGGTTAGTTTCGGTTTCGTTCAGCGGCTCAGTACGAACATGACAAATTGAAATTCATTGGGTTTAAGTGGCATCTCTTCTGGGACTAATCTGGTTTCATTGCGCTCACATATATCCGGTTCAACAGTGGGTTCATGGTGTTTCTGCGCATACTTCTACTGAGCGTTAGTGCTATGACATGCAAATGCAGACGCCTGTAAGGAAAATCACCAGGGACGGTCATTACTCTCACATAAATCTAATTTTTCTTCAGCTGGGTTTGTTGCATCGGGGCTGTGGAATATTGTGCTATAAGTGACAGCAGATGAGTCTCCCACAGACGGATGGGCTTTATTTCTCCAGTTTCATCCTTATTTACTGTAATAAGAGGCCATGCGAGGTGAGGCTCCATCCCCTCTTGTGCCGCCACGTTTATCCACAACTCGTCTCATTAGCTACACGACGACGCCCTACATCACGCCTATAACCCGGCGCACAGAACATACCGGGGGTTTTTAATGTTTACAGTCAGGTTATGTACTCGCAAAAGGGAAGGAAGGCTTGAACTGGATCATCAATTTTTTATCACTTCAGATGCATGAATTTTTCAGCAGCGGAGGAGTTCTTCAAATGCGAGCCGAGTCAACTTAAGGGAGGCATGCTGAGAGCTCGGCTGTGTTTGGAGGCTGCTTGACATGCACTCAGAGCCTTCTTCACGTGCATCCGACTCTCTTTCCTCTTTGTTTTTTTTTTTTTTTGCCTTTTGTACGAACTGTGCTCAATCTCTGCACCTTCTTGCTTTTTTTTTCCCAGGGACTCGTCTCTGTTACTGCTACTTTACCACTTCTGAACCCCCTCAGACAGTAGCTCTTTTTCTTCCCTTGTTTTTATTTTGCATTTGATGGAACATTTTCGTCGGAATTCATAGCCTTTGCACTTAAACGGAAGTCAAGATGATGTGTAGGTGCTATACAGTACTTTGTCCAAACATGATGTGAGACTCCCCTCCTTCCATGTCCCTTAACAAAAAGGAGCAAGTTAAAAAAAGAAATGACCAGCAATCAACTAAAATGCAATTTGAGATATTTATTTATACAAGAACATAAAAAAGTGAAATCAGGAGGCCAATCAGAGTAACAAAAATATCAAACAGTATAATACTTTTAACCCACTATGCTTACCTGTGTTACGTCCCAGCCTAAGGGTTTACCAAGATGTACTTAATATGGCCTTTTGTCCCCTCCCAGCTCCCAAGCACACACACCAGTCCAGAACTACAGTCCAATATATTTATTATTAAATAACTTAAAGAGGGTTAGGGGAGGGCTCAGCCAAAACCACAAACAAAAAGTCTTCTTCAAAGTTCAAACTAAATTCCCTGATCCAAAACAAACACAAGAAATAAAATAATTAAACTTAACCTAAACTCCCTAAACGGAAAACTGGCAAAAACGTGAAAACAAAAGAGCCACCTTCCCCTACCAGAAAATTAGGACTGCTCCAAAAAATTACACTATTTACAACTATATTTAACTTAGAAGCCATCACAGACACAATCGAACACAATGACTGGCAACCAGAAAACACACAGGATCTTCACAGTTGGGAGCTGGCAGGGAGCAAATGCCATGTTTCCACTATGTGGTGCCGGCTTGGCTCGACTCGGCCTTTTTGTGTTTCCATTACGAAAAAGGACCTGGAATCTGGTACCTGGTACTAGTTTTTTGGTATCTCCTCTGCTGAGGTTCCAAGACTGGAGAACAGATACTAAAACATGACGTGTAAACACTGCAGACCACTGATTGGTCAGAGAGTCGTTTCCGTGAACCGCCATTTTACAAACAAACAGATGCACAAGTTGACAATAAATGTAGCAGTAGATTAATCCACATGACAGCCCGCAAAACGACACCATGGTTGGTCGAGGAGATTCAGTCTTTGGTGGCCGATGTAGAAACTCACCATGATCTTGACGAGACAACACACAACGAGCGAGTTTATCAGCAACTCTCTGAGCAGATGATATGAAAGTAATGCACCGCATCGCTATGACGTCCAGGTATTGTAAAGTCGGTACTATCCTGTAATGGAAACGGTCTCCAGGAATAGTACCTGGTACCTGAGTCGAGTCAAGCTGGTTCCATGTAGTGGAAACGTGGCAAAAGAGAACTTGATGGTGGATCCAGGGCCATTTTTAAATGATCTATCTGGCTCCACCAATCAGCAGCTTCCTACATGGAACAAAAGGACAAAAAAGAAACACAGCACCTCTACAGGACTGGGGGAGACCACAGCACACACTATAACAGAAAATATATGCATATAAACTTAAATTATGACAAATTATGACCCAGGGTTGTAACAACCAGTGTGAACCAAGAAAAAACAAATGACATTATTCTTACCTAGACTCCTAACCAACAAACAGGAGAAAACTTAAACAAAGAAAAGCTTCCCACCTTTTAGTCTGATCCCAAAAAGCAGTTCTCCAAACAAAATTACAGGTTGCTGGTTAAATATATTTTATATTTTCCCGCTCACCGTTGAGGAACCAATCATCACAGAGCACTCCAGCACCACACCTGCAACTCTTCCTCACTCAAAGCACAATCTACAAAGAGAGAGAGAGAAAGGGAAAAACATACCCATACACAGAAAAGAAAAACTATAAAATACACCAGAATATCACTAACCCTTAACACAAGCTTGTACAAGTTTCAGTTTTATGTCAAATTTCATATTTCTCCTGCTGGGGTTTGAATCAGGGCTCTGGATCATTGTCAGGGGTTCCTAAAGGGGGTGTCGTCATCAGGGAGTCACGTGATGAATGCTTAAATTCTCTTAAAGAAGTGATATTTTGCTTTTTTGAATGTCAGATGCATCTTTTTCAATTTTGAGCATTTTCTCAAAGCTGCCAAAACTGTGTAGAATAAATGAAAAAACTGCCAATAAAAATCTCGGTGAATGAAAATCATTTTTCTTTAACTGCAGAGTGTGTTACAGCGTGTGTTTTCAGCTGTTTTATAAACCAGAATCATAGGCTGGATTTCAAATTTAGAGATATGTTTTAAGTTTCTAACGATAAAAATGTCAAAGGAATGATATTTTGCTTTTTTAAAATGGAATTTTGCCTGTTGAAACATTTCCCTGTGGTCCACATAAACTGTAAATGCTCTGCTTGGGTCTGAATTCTTCATTAATTCACCTCCACAGGTCCATCTTCAACCCTATTTCTGAGTAATGACACCAGAAAGGTGGTTTTGAGCGCTGGCCCTTTAAACGCACATGAGCCACTTCAGGCCCCACCCCCTCCAGGTTGCTGGCTGTGCTGCTCTGTACCGTTCAACCAACATCTGAACATTTTAGGTAATCAGCTCGAAGTTTGGACATATTTTCAGTTTTTACTACAACCACTGCTGATGACAAGCAATTATGTCGTACTCTGAGAAATGTTTGTCAGAAGTCTGGACCTTATATGCACAAATGTCGTGATATAAGTACTTATAAAATGTAAAAACTTAAGCAGGAATTAAAACAGGTTGTAGAAATCCACTCGATTTTTGCCAAAATGAATATAAAGATAGCTTTGCAGCACCTGGAGGGTTCAAATTCAAACTGTATGAACTATTCAAATACGCAAATAAATGAACCAAAGACTAATAAAAGTAGGTTTAGATAAATATGACCCCTTTAATGTGACCCCTGATGTGAATGCGACATATTGATGTTGGTATTATAACACTTCACAATCTGCTCTGTGAATCTTCGGGAACACAGGAAGTACTGTTATTGTAGAAGACCAAAGCTTGGAATTATAGGACATGAACAACAACATGATATTGAGCCCATTTATATGACCATAAAAAATCTGATAACTGGGAGTAATCCGATAACTGTCACGTTTACAGGCACTTCAGAAATGTGATAATCAAAAAACCCTGGTTTACATGTTTCAGTCCATTATTTGATTTCTTTCAGAATGCGTACTTAAGTTATGATGTAAAATGTACAAAACATCTGGTCTTGTCTTGTTGCCCATGGCAACACTTAGTGTCAGCGTTTAGCTGTCCTGGGAGTGTGGGAGCTACGAAGACTTCAAAAGTTACATGTTGCTGCTGTCCTTCATTTCATTTCATTGTTACCTTTGCGTTTTCCTTAGGCTCATGTTGTCGCTGCGTAACTTTTGTTTTTATAGATTTCTTTTTCTTTTTTTACACGTGCAGATGTAAAAAAATGAAAGAAATCAGATTAATCTGTGTACATGTGTAAAGACATTGGACTATTGGGGAGAAATCTAGGTGTGTTAATCTGATTTCTCATAATCAGATTACTGAGGCTATTGGATAAAGTCCATCAGATTATCCTGTTTACACGATCACTGAAATGATCTGACAACTCCAGTAATCAGATATAGGAGTATTGGTGTGTATGGAAACCGACTCATTGGCAAACAGGTAAGGGATTGTTCTGCCTACAGGTTCGACTAATGGTATCACATTAATAAAAATAAACATAAAAAGGCCACTAAAAAACATCGTAAAACAGATACATTGACCTAAATAAACATAAACCCTCCTTGAACCCCTGCACATTAAACAGAGCACAATGGGAAAAAAAAATGTCCAGTAAAAATATTTTCACACCACTGATTAATTTATTCAGTGGAATTTTTGTAATTTTTTGCATTTGATAAATTCTTCCCATGGGCCAGATTGGACCCTTTGGCGGGCCAGTTTTAGCCCACGGGCCATATGTTTGACACCTGTGCAGTAGATGGATGGGATTTATTTCTCCGTTTTCATCCTTATTTACTGAACCCTGAATTTTAAGCAGGAGTCGAGGTGATGTGTAGACTCCATACAGTTCTTTGAAACTTTTGCAGGCTAGTTTCTTCAGGGACAGTCTAATGTAAAACTAATATTTCTCCTGCTGGGTTTTGCGTCGGGGCTCTGGATTATTGTCCTTTAAGTGACAGTAGATGATTCTCCTGCAGATGGATGGGATTTGTTTCTCCAGTTTCATCCTTATTTACTGAAAAATGAATTTTAAGCAGGAGTCAAGGTGAAGTGCCGTAGGTGGTTGCTGACACATAGTTTTCTTTTTTTTTTTTTGGTTGTTTTTGTATTACTTTTTACATTGCTTCTTTCTTTCTTCCGAGGGCTCCATTTCCAGCCCTGCCCGACTCCTTTATCTTGTGCTCTGCAGTCCAGTCTGGCTGCTTTTTAGTCTCCTCGCAGACCCGCCTTGAGCAGCTGAAAGCAGGCTAGCTCCTCAGGGACAGTCTGCTGCGATGCTGGATGGATGAGTGGCTGCCTCGCTTCGTGTGTGGATGTACAGATGACTGGAGGGCTGAATGTGTGGATGCAAGGATGACTGGTGGAGGATCTGGAAGACGGTTTAAGAAAGGCCAAAAAAAAAGAAAAAACAGGGTAAAAAGGTCCGTGGAAGAACGTAACATTGCAGTAAAATATGGCATTTCACTATAGGAGAACGGAACATTATCCTTTTACTTAATGCTTAGCAACAAGTAAAGCTGAGGGAAGAAAAATGTGTAAGAATTTAGATGTTTGCAGCATAATGTTTAATAAACCATCCTACTGCTAACCTGCAACATACAGACAGCGATATGGCAAGATATTAGATTTCACTGTTGATGATAATTTACAATTTTAATCCATTTATTATGTATTTTCCATCAGTTGGCCCCAGGGTGTAGTTTACCACCACCAGAGTGTAAATGTGAGAGCGAATGAATAATGGATCAATAATGTAAAGAGCTTTGGGTACCTTGAAAAGTGCTGTAGAAATCTAATCCATTATTATTATTATTATTATTATTATTATTATTATTATTATTAGGCCTGTAATGGTACACAAAATTTTTGGTTCGGTACGTTTTCGGTATTGAAAGCCATGGTTCGTTTTTTTTCGGTTCGGTACGGGAAGAAAGAAAACCCCTCAAAAATGTCTTTAATACATTTATGAATTTTTGAAAAAATTTCCCCCAATTTGTGGACACAATAGAATATAGAAAAACAGGAATATAATTCTGCTGCTATAAATCAAATAGAAAATAAAATGAATTATTATTATTACTACATGTATTTTAAACATTAGTATTGCACTTTTCTATGACGGGTAGTTTTGAACAAACAACAAAAATCTAATCACAGTTCTGTCAGTTCACATTCTGCATAAAAATACCAAAAAAATTCCACCTGAAGTGCAGCATTAACAAGAGGGTGAACTGGTATTCTGTTTAAACTAACTGATGAGCAACACTGACAACAGAAAATTAACCAAATTATTTTAGGACAGAGAACAAACTGTTCAGGACACTTTGTGCACGTGCGTGCGCGTGTGCAGGGTGCGATTTGTCGGGGAGATTTTTTTTTTTTTGGTCTGAGCCGGGGGGGTGGGGATGTCCATAACTAATGTAACTAACGCTGGCGTGAAACGAAAGTGAAACTTTATATTCTTTCAACGTCCAACTCCGGGTTCTATTCCTCTGTTATACAGCGTGTGAGTGAGTGAGGGAGTGAGCAAGTGAGCTAGCTAGTGTAAGTGTTTTAGAACTACCGTAGTTCATAGGTGGTAAACAACGCTCATCTTATTAACGTCTCTTTCCTCGTTTTTGTCTTTCACTGGGACCTGAACTGATCCCAAACTGGAATGTAATGATGGTGGAGGGTCTCCAGTCTCTTCCTTCCAGGTTCACATCAGTTTTTTTTTTTTTTTTAAACCTTATATCAGCTGCCATTTGGTATTTCGGGTCAATCTGTGCGTCCTTCAGTATGTCTGTGTGAAATTTGCGCGGATTAAAAGTTCCACATCAAACAATGTCTTTTGTTTCCTTATCTTTTTCTCGTCATACTGTGTCGTTTCGGTACAGCTGTGTACCGAACTGAACAGGTGTGTACCGAAACAGTTCAGTTCAGTACACGTACCGTTACAGGCATCATTATTATTATTATTATTATTATTATTATTATTATTATTATTGTTATTATTATTATTATTGTTATTGTTATTGTTGTTGTTGTCTTTGTTTTATTTATTTCAAATTGGTATTAAAACCAAACAACAAAATTATTATATAAAAGAAAGTCCAACATTCGAAAAGGAGCGGGATGAAGTTTAACTTACAGTCTCCCGCCCCCTTTACCTCATTCTTCTACCTACCCTAAATTCGTATGTCAGATCCCATAAGTAGCACAAAAATCCTACACATTTTAGATGAAATTCTGACTAAGCACAAAATTCAAAATTGCTGTAAATATCAAGGATAGACTGTCCATTTTGCAGCAGCATTTCACATTAAAGTAAACTCCTTACTTTTCGTAGCAGTAATAGTGCATGTGTCAAAAACAAAATTAATAATAATAATAATAATAATAATGATAGGAAATTGCCTTTTTATATGTAGCTTCCTTGGGACAATGTGGACAAAGTTTGGAATTTTTTTGATTTTTGATGTATTTTTGAAATATTAAAAATGTGAATTTACTTATAATCAATATCAGATTTACCTACCGACGACTGAGGTCAGTGCTCGATATTATTAGTGATGTCCCGATCTGGATTTTTTTGCTTCCAATCCGATTTTTTTTTTTTTTTTTTTTAGGATTAGTTTTGCCAGTACAGATCTGATACCGACCTTTTACAATACAATTTTGATTGAAATTTGGAGTCATTATTTATAGGTTATTGTACTATTATTTTACTTGAGATCACATTTGGGCTGAATGTGGAACATGAACACCCCCCCCCCCCCCCCACACACACACACACACACACACACACACACACACACACACTGAACCAGGCCCGGATCAGCCCGATCTCGTGACAAAATCTGATCCAATCTTCGCAGCTAATACTGATCTGTAGACTGGATCAGGACATCCCTAGATATTATTCAGTGTTGACACATTTGTTGTTGTGTGATGAACATAAATGACAGTTTTATAATATGGATGAGTGTAGTTCAACCGTTGCTTGTATTTGCATCATTAAACAATGGGGAGCCAGAGTAAACAGATTTAATGTGTTCATGTCTCTGTTTGCTGAGTTCTGCACAATTTGTAGATATTTATAAGAGGTTTTTTTTTTGTTTGAAACAGGTAAATGCTGTTGTGATAATGGAGTCGTGAGGAGATAAAAGCCTGTGTAATTATTTCTGCATCTCTACAGTTGAAAATAGATCAGAACTTTGTGATGTTTGAAGAGATGGAAGCATGGCTGTATGTGTTATTCAGAGGTCAAATTACCATCAAACGTAACATTGACTAGTCTCGCAAAGGACTTAAAGAATTACTCTAACTCTGAACTTGGTGGAAGTACACTATATGGACAAAAGTATGTGGACATGTTGAATTCAGGTGTTTCTTTTCTAACAGGGGTCTGGGATTCAAAACAATAATGACAAATAACATAATATAGTTTTATATTGGGATACATATCACTGCATTGGTTACTTTGTTTACATTTTAATCTTTTCTTCCAAACTGTATCAGAGATGGTTTTTACAAATAGGAAGAAAACTCCAAGGTACTGTGAGTATTAAATGCCTTTATTCTCACAGCATGGTCATGTGTAGACCTTAAAAAACATGACCATGCCATGAAAATAAATGCATTTTAATGCTTAAAGAGAGTACCTTGGAGTTTTCTTCCCGTTTGTAATCTACTTTTCCGAAGAACACCTCAAACAAACTCTTTTTTTAAGTCTTAGAAGGATTCCTTCCCACGATTTATTTATTTATTTATTTATTTTTTTAAATCCACGACTACGATTTTAAATGTTCTACTTCTAAATTTATAAATCTTTTTTTGTGCTCTGACACAACTAACCATCTACTTTCTTTACATCTCACTTAAACCTAAATATGAAACTTTAAGGAAATATTGATGTTTATAATCTACATGGACAAAAATATTAGGACACATTACGGCTGCAATTCATATGATGTCCTGTTCATGTTGATTTGAGAGAAAAACATTTTGGAAGCAAAGATACAACATTTGAGCAAAACAAACCAATCCAGTGATAATTATCCCAATATGAAACTATATTATTTCATTTGTCATCATTGTTTTTGTACCCCAGACCTCTGTTAGAAAAGAAACACCTGATTTTAAAGTGTCTACATACTGTTGTCCATACAGTGCAGTTTGCCTTTTAGCTGTTCATGTTGTGAACCTGTGGGTCTGGGATACAAAACAATAACAACGAATGTCATAATATAATTTCATATTGGGATAAATATTATTGCATTGGTTAATTTGGTTTAAATTGTTTTCTTTGCTTCCAAAATGCCTCAGAGTTGGTTTTTACTTAATTTATCTCAACATTGATTTAGTTTTTTTTTATTTATTTTTTTTATCCGTGACTGTGATTTTACATGTTCTACCTCTAAATCTCTGCAATATTTTTCATGCTCTGACTGTCAATAACAATTTCCTACCACAACTAACCATGCACTTTATTCAGATATCACTTACACATTAAACGTTAAGGAAATATTGACGTTTATAAACTACATGGACAAAAATACTGTCCAGTTTCTTCAAATCTCACTTGGGAAGCAAAATCTCCTATTAAACCTTAAGGAAATATTGATGTTTTTATCTCAAATCAATACGAACGGACATCTTACAGCTGTAGACATGATGCGTCCCAATATTTTTGTCCATATAGTTTATAAACAACAGTGTATCCCAGACCCCTGTTGAAGAAACACCTGAATTCAACGTGTCCATATACTATATGTGTTTGGAAATATTCTATGGCCCAATAGCGAGTATGTGTCTTTAAAAAAGCTTATATTACATCCCTTTTCCATCAGTGATCCACTTTATTCAACTCTTTTATCAAATGATGTGATTAATAGTGGCCTGTGCACTAAGATAAGGAGACTCAGTCTTATTGTATGTAATATATTCAAGGATATCTCCATATCCTGACTGGAATTCATTGTGCAGTCATTCATTTAGTCCCAAAAATAAAGCTCTGACAGGTGTTCCTACCTGCCGTGTGGTTTGATGGACGGGCCTTTATGAAATCCTGTCACCGGTATCTTCCCGATGGCCGCTGAAACAGAGCTTTTATCTCCGTGTCACCTGTCAACCAGTTGTCACTTTGCTCTTTGTGGGTTTCGTTAATTGGCCGCTACCGATGCCAACAAAAACTTTGATGTGTTTATTCTCTTGTACTGTTTTAATGTCATTCTTTTCTGGAAACCGGAGCTCCGAGCCGCTGCCAGTGATGGTGAATGTGTTGCCGTGGGGACCATAGACATGTGACTACTGTCCAATGGAGACAGAGACGCCAGATGAACAGTGTCTGGTGATAATGTGTGGATTTGATCATGGAGGTTCATGAACGCTTCTACCACTTTGTTTTGTTTTGTGTTGAAGGTTTGTCTGACCTCCTGTCAGGCTCGGGGAGCCAAATTATGCAGATTAGAGTGTCATTGTGTGTAAAGCAGGTTATTATTATTATTATTATTATTATTATTATTATTATTATTATTATTGCTGTTGGATAATTTTACTGACAGCATTTTACCCATAACACACATACCTAGCATTAGCATTAGCGGCTAGCACGTAGCCCATGAGGAGCAATGAACCACCGAAGGAGCTCAAGGACCAACACCAGATCTACATCAGGAGTTCGGTCAAAGGCATTGATGGTGGATTTAACAAACTGCTACCTGATACTAAAAATGTGTTTGAGAATATATTACCAGATTTTTCTCAAACATTTGAATCTGTTCCTTCCCACCTAATTTGTGTTAATTTTCTCCCGTTTACCAAGTTCCAAAGCTTATAACTGATGAACAACAGGGTCAAAATTAATCATTTGAAAGGTAGTAACCTCTACTTTCGTAACGTTTTTATTCATTTTCTTCTTCTCAGTAACTTTATATAACTTTTTTTTTTTTTTTGTTACGTGGCTAAAATGCAACCTGAACTGGTCTGGCTAAATTTAGCTGATTTTTCCTTCATTTTGTTTTTACCCCTTGGCCAAGGGGCTTTGTAATAATTTTGTTGTATGTCTGTCCATCCGTTCAATGACATGATCACATTATCTGAAGAATGTATTGACATGTCTGCACCAAATTTATACTGTGGATGCATCTTGGCATGGAGCAGAAGAATTTTGAAAATCAGTGACCTTGACTTACTTTTTTGAGTTCAAATGGCCTTGTACTGTTATAATATCTGAGTACTTTCAAATATAAATATGTATGTAATAAGTAGGGATGTAACGATTACTGGTATAACAATAAACCACGGTAAAATTCCAGAAGGTTAGTATTACCGTTTAAATTCTAATTATCATGATAACCATGTTTGACTACCGCACGTTGAAAACTCATGTAATACTGCTTATTTCCTGGAGAAGCAGCAGCATTCTAGGCGTGCATGCCAGTTTGCAATGTTTGGCAACAGGCAATATGTGGGGGTGTGGTCCATAACTAACATAACTAACGCTGGCGTGAAATGAAAGTGAAACGTCCAGCTCTCGGGTTTTGTTCCTCTAGTCATCTTCCACAGAATTTTCACAACTTCTAACGTATATCCACAGGACCCCGTCCACTGCTACATGCCCTCCCCACAAATGCTGGGCCCCATGAATTTGTCACGTTTACCCCCCCCCCCCCCCCCCCCCTTTTAAGCTCTCCAGTGCATGGGGATGTTTACGAATTCTGAGACTGCCGACGGCTCGGTTCAGATGAACGTTAGTAATGTAGGATATAGGTGGAAGAAAACTGTCACAACCTGTTATTTACATTGGTTGGTTGCCCAGCCCCCTGAGGATGAAATTCATGTAACAGAAGTAGGGATGTAAAAACCAAAGGGGGGATTGATCCCCGCCCCCCCAACAAATCGCACCCTGCTAATAAATATGCTGAATAAACAATTGGAACTTGTAATTATTCTCCCTTGTTCGTCCATTACCCAAACACTTCAGCAGGGTACACACATAAGGATTTTCTAAATTTGAAGAGACTTTTTATCTGTTACAGACCCCACACAGGACGATCTTTGGGTGGAAATATTGAAGAAGTTTAATATTTACGATTGTCGGCCCCGACCCGTTTTGGAGCTGATTATCAGGACAAATTCACTCTTAACACCCCTCAGACCTCATGAGAATCTTATGGGATAATTTTATAAGACATAAGATAATCTGGCGTTTGTCATCCTTGGTTGGGAAGGGGGAAAATCGGGACAAAAACAGCCTTATTATCCTTACATGTGTACCCCCGCTTTAGTAAAACTCTTGCTATTTTATGCCCTTATATCTTGAAAAATACAAAGTCTTTACTGTTTTGCAAAGTAGACACCCTAGAGGAGCAGCAGTAAAGATTGTACAGTTTTATGAAAATTGGAACTGCACTTTAAGGCAGGTTTTATAAAGTGGTCAAAAACGGTCCAACAATTTTCTGTCCATCCATTACCGAGAGGTTTTTACTATTTTTAAGCCAGAAAATTAAAATGTTTTTTTTCAATCACACCTCTGAAAGTGCTCATTTTTCCTTGCAAAATGAGGTATCATTCATCTTTCTACCATAAATACTTGTGAAAGGGCAAAAAAAAAAAAAAAAAAATTGTAGTAAGGCTGTCTATCCATCACCACTTGGCCAGCCCCTGAAGCAAACTCCTATTAATGTGAACCCTGTTTACTTACATAGAAATAAACGTGATTCTGAAGACATGAGTTTTACACTGTTATGTGCCAATATCCTTCTGTAAATCACTCATCTGAAGCCATTTTATACATAATCCAAATAAAATGCATCCAAAGTACATAAGCCTCCAACACACTTCAGATGAGACGTTAAATGAAGGTCAAAGGTTTGATGCTTTGTTGGTGCCTTCATCTGTCCATGTCTGTGTTTATTTAGTCAAGGCTGGAGGATATTTTTGCCTTGAGCCAAACAGAGAGATGGATTTGACCTTATGTCAATTTCAGTTCAGTAACAAGCGCAGGTTCCAGTTGGAAAGTGCAGATTTCCTTGGTTTCCAGTGTTGGCAACGCTACTTCAGTAAATCTCATGCAGGGTACGGGGATAATCGAGCAACTCTCTAATTAGCATCAGTAGGAAAAATGTAAGCCTTGGAGGTAATGAGCACAGGACTGGAGTCTATGAAGACAGAACTCAAAAGCCTTGAACCTGTGAAGCGTCCTGATGTGTGCATATCTCTGATAACACTGGTCAACAACAAATTTATTGTTTAAGTTTTTTGAGCTGATTTAGGATAATTTTGGTGTGCTGAATCCAAAAATCACATTAATTTTGCTCAGTCAGGTCAACTTTCTGAACTATGCTACATATTGGCTTTTTAACATTTTTGCTTACATTTATGGGCATTTTCACATCATATGATACAAAATTCTTTCATATTTCTTGCAATAAACGAGTTCTGAAGATTTTACTTTTGCCAATTTATGATTCATGTTTTTTTTAATATTACAGGTGAATGAAATGGCTTCGACTAGAAGATCTTGCAAAAATAAGCCTGACATATTCTGTTACATCTGCGGTGAACACACCATTGTACCCAAGCCCGGATTAACCATATGGGCAACTGGGCAATTGCCCAGGGGCCCGCGACCTCTGAAGGGCCCTGGGTAGCTCGGGCATAACAAAAATATCTGGTTATCTTTTGCTTATAAATGAAACTGTCCGCTGCTCAGAGCCATTGCACTGCACAGAAACCCTGCTCCTGCTGTCTGTGACCATGAGCTGAGACCCTCTCCTCATTGGTCAGTCCAAAAAGCGAATCAGCGGTGACGCAAATCAACGTGCGTGCACTGAGCGGGATGTGAGGCGACATACGCGAATCAAAATATTGCAAACATGGAGAAGCAGCTAAGTGGAAGCGCCAAACGAAAATTAAAAAAGGAGTGACATTAAAAAAGCTGAAAATTGGCCTTGACAACAGGCTATAGTGGTGCACTTGTAGTTCTATGAGCATTTACACATTTGTACATCAAAATGCATTTGATGATAGTTAGATATTGAAGTATGGGGTATATTTACATATATTCCTGGAACTTATTCTGTATTTTGCCAGATTATAGGGATCCTGGGGTTGTGATGATGGGGCCCTTGAATATTGTTGCCCAGGGTACAATGAAGTGTTAATCTGGCCCTGATTGTACCTAACAGGAATCGTGTTAGAAAATGATTTTTTTTTCTCTTAAAACCTATTTTGGGTGAGAACTATATAAAAAAAATCAACTGATAAAGTCATAAAAATGTAATCAATTTTGTGAGAAGATCAAATTTTTCAAAATCAAATTAGCAAAAAAACCTGACCTGATTGAGAAAAACAGATGTCATTTTTGGATTTAGCGGTGCAAAATGGTCCTAATTCAGTTGAAAAAACCTAGACAACTTGCAAAAACATTTTTTTGTAACCCAGTGTAATTGTAGATGCATTTAACCGTCTGGTATCTGGGTGAGCAGATACACGCTTCGCACTTCATTTTATTTTTCCAAGTCAAAAGTTGTTCATTTTTTGACCCATTTTATATAATTCTGATCCAGCAATTAAAATCAGCACATCAGAAACAATGGAACATTACAACCCCAACACCTGCACACATTTTACAACATTTGACCTATAGCACAAAAAATAATGCATTTTAGCCAGTGTTAATGTTAATTATTGACACAGGCCAGGCTGTAAAAATCCAACAAAGAATAAGTAATTGAATGTTTATGTAGTATATGGAGGAAAAAAGGGGTTTTTTTTGTGTTTTTTGCATTGAAAAAATATGGTTTATTTACATTACAAACATGGCATTTAAAGGGTTAAAAACATGAGTTATTGTGTATTTGGTATTTTTGTTTATGGCTCAAGTTGATGAAATACTAATGTAAGAACAAACTGTATGAAACAAGTTTTGACATTACTGTCGCTGTGCAGATTAAGCCCTTTTGGTGATTAGGAAAAGCCTCTGGGCGCGATAACAGAGGATTAACCCATACAGACCCAGAACTTCTATGGTTTTGTGGTAGTTCCCAAATGAATTTCCCCCTCTATTTGACCTATTTTAAGTGATTTCTCACCGTTTATTGTACTATTATCTTCTTTATATTGCAGTTTTTCAGTATGAACCAGGTATTTTCTTACATTTAATTCACTGATCATGTAGATGTTCATTAAAACTCAGATTAAAGTCGAGGGTTATTATATCAGAAACAGAAAACTGAAGACGGTGACTTTTTCTGTCCTATATACCATTAGCTGAACATAAAGACAAACATCTATAACCTTATTTTGTTCATTTTTAAATTAATTTTTTTTTATTTGTATTCATTTTACTGGCTTCATTTTATTAGTTTTGGTTCATTTTGTTGCCTGTTTTATGACTTTTTCTTAAATTTTTGTTCAATTTGTAGCTTATTTTGTCATTACTTATTACTTTGTTTTATTTTTCACTTATGCACATTTTATTGATTGCTTTGGCTGTTTTTTATTTTGTTCCTTATTTTATTCATTTCTACTTAATTTTTTAATAATTTTTGCTAATTTTTTTACATTATCTATTTTATTGTACATTTTCATTCTTTTTTTTTTTTTTTTAAATAATTTAATATATATATAAAACCAAATTTCTCCATCCACTGTCACTGATCCAACTCCATGGGTTTTACTGGTGAATCAGTGTTGTAGAAGATGGCTGTTTCCATGGTAACTGGAACCTCTGAACGTCCAAATGGGTCATATCTGATGACCATGAAAAGATGAACTGCATTTTACACAACCATTTTTTTAAAAAATTAATTTTCTTCATTTTTCTTAATTTTACTTGCTTTTTTATTTGCTTTGGTTCATTTTCTTGCCTATTTTATCACTTTTTGTTCAGTTTGTGGTTTATTTTGTAGATTTTTGTTGATGTATTTTTCACTTTTGTTCATTTTATTGGTCACTGTGCTGTTTTTG